>NC_141827.1:3752500-3855000 GCF_982586985.1 Callionymus lyra | reverse complement strand
ATGCATATATGTTTACATATATTTATTCCTATATATTAAGTGTATATTTATTTTATTTGTTTATGTCAAAATGTCATCTTTCATTGTTTTAGTGTTTTCTAATTTGAGTTGTTATGATATTTAATTATTTTCTTTTCTTCTATAACTTCTACATAAAGTCTTGATCGACCTTTTTAAAGATTTATTCAACATGTTTTAATGTAGACGTGTTGTTGTTGTTGTTGTTGTTGTTGTTGTTGTTTGTTTTGGTTGTTGAACAATGACTGGAGTCATGTGACCATGTTGCTAATTGAACCTCCATGTTTGAAGCAAACACACACAGAGGTGTTGAAAGGTGACGACACACTCGCACAAAGGCTCAGCGGGTGTTTTGTGAGATGATTGTTGACTCGCTGTCGTGACATTTAAGATGCTGTCTGAGCACAAAACCCTCGTCTCCTCTCAGCCTCGTTTACAAACTTCACGCTCGACCTTTAACCTTTTGTTTTTGAAACGGTTGTTATTAAGAAAGTGACATTTGAGTGAGTCACAGTGGCTGAGCTTTAAAAGTTTACTCTCAAACGTTACTCTCAAACTTTACTCTCAAACTTTATTCTCAAACTTTATTCTCAAACGTTACTCTCAAAAAACTTTACTCTCAAACTTTATTCTCAAACGTTACTCTCAAACTTTACTCTCAAAAAACTATACTCTCAAACGTTACTCTTAAACTTTACTCTCAAACTTTATTCTCAAACGTTACTCTCAAACGTTACTCTCAAACTTTACTCTCAAACTTTACTCTCAAAAAACTATACTCTCAAACGTTACTCTCAAACGTTACTCTCAAAAAACTATACTCTCAAACGTTACTCTCAAACGTTACTCTCAAACTTTACTCTCAACTTTACTCTCAAACTTTACTCTCAAACTTTACTCTCAAACTTTATTCTCAAACGTTACTCTCAAATGTTACTCTCAACTTTACTCTCAAACGTTACTCTCAAACTTTACTCTCAAACTTTATTCTCAAACGTTCCTCTCAAACGTTACTCTCAAACTTTATTCTCAAACGTTACTCTCAAACTTTACTCTCAAAAAACTATACTCTCAAACGTTACTCTTAAACTTTACTCTCAAACTTTATTCTCAAACGTTACTCTCAAACGTTACTCTCAAACTTTACTCTCAAACTTTACTCTCAAAAAACTATACTCTCAAACGTTACTCTCAAACGTTACTCTCAAACTTTACTCTCAACTTTACTCTCAAACTTTACTCTCAAACTTTACTCTCAAACTTTATTCTCAAACGTTACTCTCAAATGTTACTCTCAACTTTACTCTCAAACGTTACTCTCAAACTTTACTCTCAAACTTTATTCTCAAACGTTACTCTCAAACGTTACTCTCAAACTTTATTCTCAAACTTTACTCTCAACGTTACTCTCAAACGTTACTCTCAAACTTTACTCTCAACTTTACTCTCAAACGTTACTCTCAAACTTTACTCTCAAACTTTGTTCTCAAACGTTACTCTCAAACTTTACTCTCAAACTTCATTCTCAAACGTTACTCTCAAACGTTACTCTCAAACTTTATTCTCAAACGTTACTCTCAAACTTTACTCTCAAAAAACTATACTCTCAAACGTTACTCTCAAACGTTACTCTCAAACTTTACTCTCAACTTTACTCTTAAACTTTACTCTCAAACTTTACTCTCAAACTTTATTCTCAAACGTTACTCTAAAATGTTACTCTCAACTTTACTCTCAAACGTTACTCTCAAACTTTACTCTCAAACTTTATTCTCAAACTTTACTCTCAAACTTTATTCTCAAACGTTACTCTCAAACTTTATTCTCAACGTTACTCTCAAACTTTACTCTAAAACTTTACTCTCAACGTTACTCTCAAACGTTACTCTCAAACTTTACTCTCAAACTTTACTCTCAAACTTTGTTCTCAAACGTTACTCTCAAACTTTACTCTCAAAAAACTATACTCTCAAACTTTACTCTCAAACTTTACTCTCAACGTTACTCTCAAACGTTTCTCTCAAACTTTACTCTCAAACGTTTCTCTCAAACTTTACTCTCAAACGTTACTCTCAAACTTTACTCTCAAAAAACTATACTCTCAAACTTTACTCTCAACGTTACTCTCAAACGTTTCTCTCAAACTTTACTCTCAAACTTTACTCTCAAACGTTACTCTCAAACTTTCTCTCAAACTTTACTCTCAAACGTTACTCTCAACGTTACTCTCAAAAGTTTCTCTCAAACTTTACTCTCAAACGTTACTCTCAACGTTACTCTCAAAAGTTTCTCTCAAACTTTACTCTCAAACGTTACTCTCAAACGTTACTCTCAAACTTTACTCTCAAACCATACTCTCAAACTATACTCTCAAACTATACTCTCAAACTTTAGTCTCAAACTATACTCTCAAACCTTACTCTCAAACTTTACTCTCTATGTTACTCTAAAACTTTACTCTCAAACTTTACTCTCAACGTTACTCTCAAATACACGAAGATATGAATAAAACAGTGAAGATTAAAAAGATCTTGTCAGAGTCGAAGCGCATCATTTGATCACAGCACACGTCGCTGAAGGAGTTTTCCTCGGTTTTCTTCTCTAATTCCAGCGTAATTGGCCGACATGACGTTGATCGTCGGCTGTTATTTCGAACCCTCCGGCCGCCCCGACCTCGCTCTCTTCTTTATCTGAACGTTCGCCGTCTCCGTGTTTTTCCGTCGCTCCAGTTCCGGGTCGAAGCCCGAGTCTCATTCTTCACCAATTACTGGTTGACTTCAGGTGCTGAACCTCGGGCGGCGCCATCCACTGGCTCATTATCGCTCACTTTGACTCTTCCTTTCATGGCTTTGATGCGTCCGTCTGCCCCCCCGCTCGCCGTCTATCTTCCGTTTCTTATCCTTTCATCCTCACACTTGCCTTTTGTGTTGCTTCACTGTCGCACTTATTCTCATGTTAGGCTCATCTGAGGTCCTGGTGTTGTCGTTTGACTGGACCAAAACAAACCTTTACATTCAGAAACACACAAATACACAGACACATTTAAACACTAACACACAAATACACAGGTACATTTAGAAACACACTAACACACAGACACATTTAGTTAAACACCAACGCACAAATACACAGGTACATTTAGAAACACACTAACACACACACACATTTAGTTATACACTAACACACAAATACACAGGTACATTTAGAAACACACTAACACACAAATACACAGGTACATTTAGAAACACACTAACACACAGACACATTTAGTTAAACACCAACGCACAAATACACAGGTACATTTAGAAACGCACTAACACACACACACATTTAGTTATACACTAACACACAAATACACAGGTACATTTAGAAACACACTAACACACAAATACACAGGTACATTTAGAAACACACTAACACACAAATACACAGGTACATTTAGAAACACACTAACACACAGACACATTTAGTTAAACACCAACGCACAAATACACAGGTACATTTAGTAACACACTAACACACACACACATTTAGTTATACACTAACACACAAATACACAGGTACATTTAGAAACACACTAACACACAAATACACAGGTACATTTAGAAACACACTAACACACACACACATTTAGTTATACACTAACACACAAATACACAGGTACATTTAGAAACACACTAACACACACACACATTTAGTTATACACTAACACACAAATACACAGGTACATTTAGAAACACACTAACACACAAATACACAGGTACATTTAGAAACACACTAACACACAGACACATTTAGTTACACACCAACGCACAAATACACAGGTACATTTAGAAACACACTAACACACAAATACACAGGTACATTTAGAAACACACTAACACACAGACACATTTAGTTACACACCAACGCACAAATACACAGGTACATTTAGAAACACACTAACACACACACACATTTAGTTATACACTAACACACAAATACACAGGTACATTTAGAAACACACTAACACACAAATACACAGGTACATTTAGAAACACACTAACACACAAATACACAGGTACATTTAGAAACACACTAACACACAAATACACAGGTACATTTAGAAACACACTAACACACAAATACACAGGTACATTTAGAAACACACTAACACACAAATACACAGGTACATTTAGAAACACACTAACACAAAGACACATTTAGTTACACACCAACGCACAAATACACAGGTACATTTAGAAACACACTAACACACACACACATTTAGTTATACACTAACACACAAATACACAGGTACATTTAGAAACACACTTACACACACACATTTAGTTAAACACTAACACACAAATACAGAGGTAAATTTAGAAACACACTAACACACAAATACACAGGTACACAAATACACAGGTACATTTAGTAAATACACTAATATAGACATGATTGTAACACTAGCAGCATACATGCGAAAAAGTACTTGCACAGGTGCTCAAAACACACACTAAAACACACACTAAAACACACAAAGATACATCTTTAAAACCACCATAACACACTTTCAAACACTTGCGCTGCCTCTGACCCTGGCTAGCCTGCACAGGTATGTTTCTCTGACTGGAGCTTCAAACACAACTGATGGTTCTTTTCATCCATCCATCCTTTTGTCCTCCCTCTCTCTCTCTCCGCCGCTCCATTCATTCTTCTTTATCTGCATTTCTTTATTGAACAAATTCTCGGCGGCAGCTCTTTCTTCCTGCGCCGCTTCATCCTTCCTCAAATTGCTACAACTCAATTGTCTCGTCCTGCGCCCGCCGGCCGCCGCGGTATTAATAAAGCCCGGTTTGAAGTAGATTTAATTTCTGCTCCATTTTCAATCAGGTTAGTGCGTCGTCTCAGAGCACTTCCTCCTCGCCACGATATCACATCAGCGACGAATCATCCCCGTATACATGACTGTGGATGTGATGGATGTCACTCAAAGTTCAGGGTTCATGGACACATCGGAATCAGAAAATACGCTTTAACGCACATTTTCCCGCCATTTATGTGTATCTGACTTGTGTCTTTATTTATCGTCAGCTTATAGTTGTTGTTTTTTTAATGTACCTTTGAGTTAGTTAGTTAACTTTTAACCCCTGAACACACAGAGTTTAGCTTTTTATTTACTTGTTTTTGTATTAGCGTTTTCCATGCTAGCTTCTGCTAGCACTGTTTTCCCGCCATTTCTGTGTTTCTGACTTGTGTCTTTATTTATTGTCAGCTTATAGTTATTTTTTTTAATGTAACTGTCTGTTAGTGTGTGAACTTTTTCCCCCGAATAATTGAATTTATTTATTTTTGCATAAGCGATTTCCATGATTTCTTTAACTAACACTGGTTTCCTGCCGTTTCTGTGCTTCTGACTTGTGTCTTTATTAATTGTTAGCTTATCCTTAACAGTAAGTGTGTGTTTTGCAGTTAATGTTTTACTGTATAGCAACAAATTCTTTTTTTACTGTTCTTTTTGGAGTCGAAAAAATATTTGTTCATCTTAATGTAGCGACTGTAGTCAGATACAGAGAAATGACAGCAAATCCAGTGTTAGTAAGTAAAAAAAAAAAAGAAAAAAAGTAAAGAAAAAATGGTTTGGGGTTAAAATTTAACGCACTAACAGACAGGTACATTAAAAAATAACCATCAGCTAACAATAATTAAAGAAACGATTCAGATACACAGAAATGGCGGGAAAACAGTGCTAGCAAAAGCTAGCATTGTATACGCTAATACAAAAATAAGTAAAAAAGAAAGCTTAACTGTGTGATCAGGGGTTTAAAGGTAATGCACTAATGCACAGGTACATAAAAACAACTGTTGAGCTAACGATAAATAAAGACACAAGTCAGATACACAGAAAGGGCGGGAAAACAGTGCTAGCAAAAGCTAGCATTGTATACACTAATATAAAAATAAGTAAAAAAGAAAGCTTAACTGTGTGATCAGGGGTTAAAGGTAATGCACTAATGCACAGGTACATAAAAACAACTGTTGAGCTAACGATAAATAAAGACACAAGTCATATACACAGAAAGGGCGGGAAAACAGTGCTAGCAAAAGCTAGCATTGTATACACTAATATAAAAATAAGTAAAAAAGAAAGCTTAACTGTGTGATCAGGGGTTTAAAGGTAATGCACTAATGCACAGGTACATAAAAACAACTGTTGAGCTAACGATAAATAAAGGCACAAGTCAGATACACAGAAAGGGCGGGAAAACAGTGCTAGCAAAAGCTAGCATTGTATACGCTAATACAAAAATAAGTAAAAAAGAAAGCTTAACTGTGTGATCAGGGGTTTAAAGGTAATGCACTAATGCACAGGTACATAAAAACAACTGTTGAGCTAACGATAAATAAAGACACAATTCAGATACACAGAAATGGCGGGAAAACAGTGCTAGCAAAAGCTAGCATTGTATACGCTAATACAAAAATAAGTAAAAAAGAAAGCTTAACTGTGTGATCAGGGGTTTAAAGGTAATGCACTAATGCACAGGTACATAAAAACAACTGTTGAGCTAACGATAAATAAAGACACAAGTCAGATACACAGAAAGGGCGGGAAAACAGTGCTAGCAAAAGCTAGCATTGTATACGCTAATACAAAAATAAGTAAAAAAGAAAGCTTAACTGTGTGATCAGGGGTTTAAAGGTAATGCACTAATGCACAGGTACATAAAAACAACTGTTGAGCTAACGATAAATAAAGACACAAGTCAGATACACAGAAATGGCGGGAAACAGTGCTAGCAAAACGCTAGCATGGAATTCGCTAATTGAAAAACAAGTAAATAAAAAGCTAAACTCTGTTGGGGGGGTTAAAAGTCGATGAAGAAATCAAGTGTCTCAGAAGTCAACCTCAAATCACCACGTTAGCATTCATGCTAGCGACGCTCCATCTGTCTTGATGGCAATAATTGAGCTGAAACGGCTCCAGAGTTCGAACACCTCCAGAGGAACTCTCAGCAGCTCCGTCTCTTGCAGCGCGACGTAATTAGAATCCTCTAGAAGCCGTCCACTTCTCGCCGACTTAATTCAATTTATCTGCGCGGCGGAGCTGCAGGGTGTCGCAGCGAAGCCCTTTGATTTATGTGATTTGTTTTGAGCCGTCTTTTAATTGATGGATGTGATCTTTGCACGTGAGCGGCTGCTGCACGAGCCAATGAGCCACTTTAACAAGGATCTGAAAGTTGGGCTGATGAAGAGGCCGATCGCTTGTTGAAGACACCGGCGAGATATTTCTCTAATGAAGGTGCGCTGGAGCGCCGGCAGACATCTTGGAATGTTGGGCCGAGACGGATCGATGACTGACGTGAATTAAGAAAGAATATAAATATGTTGCATGTATAAAAAAAATCTATAATACATTATTCATTTAATTGAATATACATTCATTTAGCATTCAGATAAGAAAAGGATAATATATATACATAAATATGTATAAAATTTTGAAGAGAAAATATATTATAACAAATATTTTAGAGCAGAAAAAAGTAAATATTCAAAGACATCACAAAATACATTTATTTGTATATATTAAGAATATAAACAATAATAACAAAACACAAGCAAAAAAGTTTTGTTACTTCATTGAAACATCTTGATAAACTATGGACGAAACATTGAATTTTGAAAATTGTAATCCTTTTATTTTAATTATTTACGTTAACAAATAACTTCAAGAGGTTATATTTACTTTTCAACACTTTATATCTGGCTACGAACAGACGAGGAACACATAAGTACAAAGGACTTGGAAGTAAACGGGTTCCATTAAATATTTTGAATTTATGAATTTCTAACCCGGATTTTTAACTAAATAAAAATCCCCCAAAATCCGAAATGAAATTTCAATTACTGTTGCATGACGAGGCATGAATACGTTTAATTGGAAAAACTTGAAATTGAATGTAAGAATGTAAAAAAACAACGTCATTTATCGTAAACAATTATAATATAATCAAAATTATATGTAAAATAAATATTCATTTTAAAATAATTAATTGTAAAAAAAACAAAAAAACATCATTTCTAAAAGTGAATTCATATTCATCTAAATCTTTTAGTTTTATCTTTTTATGTATAATTGTATTTATTGGATTTTTTACTCCATAACTTTTTTTGGTCATTTCTTCAGACGTTAAATTTTAAAATGTATTCATGCATTTTAAAACATAGGCAGCTTAAAATAATTGCTTCATATTTCTTTTTGGAATTAATGATCTGATTTTAAAGCTGTAAAAACTTTGTGCAATTAATATTGAAGGTTTGACACAAATTTAGGTCCATAAAGTCGGGCAACACTTTCCCAAGATTATATATAAATGTGTATGTTTGTGGATCAATAATCGACAACATAATTCAACATAATTTAACAACATTTCAAAACAGTTTGGATAAAACTCTGCGACACTTGAACAGGAAGTGGATTCTTTGTGTTGCTGTCGAACAGAAAAGTGCGTTTGTGATTCCATCAGCTGACGTAGATAAGGTGTGTAACCTCGGTGTCGCACAATGGAGCGTCTTCTTGCCTCCGGAGCAGCATCACAGGCGAGATCTCCATTACTTGTGTGGCTCGCCTCTGGCCTGAGCCGCCGCCCAATGATTTCCCCGCACACTTGTTCACACACTTGCCGACCTCCCGCCGGAGAGCTTTCTTCACGCCGTTTGTCACGGACCATTCTTTTACTTTCTGCTCTGAGGTGAAAACACAGATGTGGATTTGTGTTTGGTTTTTTTTTCCTCCCGACAGCAGCCGCGGCGTGAATCATGGGTCGGACTCGGTGGCCGGCGAGGACGTAATGAAGCGCACCTGCTACCTTTTGTTCTCCTCCGGAAAATAAAAGTGCAATTATAGCCGCTGAAGTAGCCGCGGCGCGCCGGTCGACAGCGCTTTATCACCGCCGTACTTCACTTTTTAAAATGTGGTTTTTGCTCAGCGGCGATTTCGTTTCATCGACCGTCACCGATGTGAGGTTGGACGTCATAAAGTTGTTCGGTTTATCTCAGAGATGTTTTTCCTTGTGGCGTCGCTTGTGTCTTTAACCTGAAATATACTTTTTATAGGATCTTTGTTTCCACAAAATTCACTCAAAGGCAATTTTTGTTCACATTACTTAGCGACAGCTGAAATGGCTTGTGAACATGAAACATCAGCTTTAAAAGCAGCTGGAGTCGACTGTATCCTCTCGTCCTCAGTCGTCGCAGGGATTTCATTGTTCCTTCATCTGCAAAGGATGTAATGACTGCTGCCATCTAGTGTCCAGAAGTTTAATTGCAACACAAAAATCAACAAACGCTGTGAATATTTGCATGTTATTGTACATAAAAAAAAAATTGATTTTATTTTAAATGCACTAAGATGAACTTTAAACTATTAAAGAACTATAGTCAAAAAAAAGATTTGACGTAAAAAACATTATAGACAATATTTTGATATTTTCCATTACACTTACTTGAAATACTTGTGTACTGTATGCTATTTTGAAAGTACCCATTAGCATGAAGATGCTGCAGCTAGGAACAAGTTACTATGTTTTATTTGTTGTAATAGTTTTTTTTTAGATACATTACAGGTTTATATGACAGCGACTCATTTTTGGAACAAATACAAATAATGTAGGAAATAAATATATTAATAAAATCCAATAAATCAAATGTCGAAATTTGTCTCGTTACATTCGTAAAACAACAATTTTTCGTAGGTGATGCATTATTTCAACTTAAAATACTTGTAATCTTTTTGCTAATCTATACCCGTCTAATGTATTCTAGCGTTTAAGGTATGTTTTAATGATTTATATGAAAAATTAGGTCTGTTAGCTTGGCAATTCTTAGAGCTGCTTTACTTTATAATTAGACTATTTTGTACATGCAAAATGTTGCCAAATTAGCTTCTAAGAAGCTACATTAGCATTATCATGAAGCATTAACCTCTGTTGGGGGAAGAAAAAAAGTACGACAAAAAGACTAACACAGACATGAAAGTTGGTTTCAGATCCATCTCAAGATGTTTTATTTTCTTAAAGGCGTGAAACTGGTAAATTAGCAATGAAGCTAAATTAGCATTAAGGATAACCCCAAAGAAAGTTGAATTATTATTTATGACATAAAACTGATATATTTTCTGACAATTCGACGACACAAACGACCTAATTCCAGCCTCCACACAGGTGATCCCGCAGTCATCGTGTCAAAGTGTGTGAATACAAGGAGCACAAAGCGAGCGAGATGAAGAGCGTCAGGAGGCCTGAAGATGGATTCCTGCTCCTCCCTCCTGCTCCGCCTCCTGGACCTGCTTCCCTCAAGTCTTTGAATTAATGGCTCACTCTGTGGCGCTCGTTCATCAGGATCAGAGAGGCGTCCCAGAACACAACGGCTGGCCGGCTGCTGAACTAGATATCTGCCGCCAAAACATCCTGGTGGCCCTTGACGGGCTCCTGGACGTGACGACGCCTCGCTCTGTGACACCTTCACGTTCAGTCGCTTCCTTGATTATTTCATGAAGAATATCTTAACCTGGTGCTCGTCACTCACTTGATCCATCATTTAAACAATGATACGAACGTCCTGCAGTCGTTCTTTGGGGAGAAACAGTAACGATTAGTATTGTTTGAGCCTCGAGGAGATGTTGGAGAAAAACTTTAGAAAATACCTTAAGAAACTGTAAAAAGATGTAGATTTGATTTGTTAGATTTTCGGTTTAATATCATGCAAAGTTCAAATAACCCAGATACAATGACAACGATACGATATATCGTGATACTGTAGTAACAAGGATATACGTGTAGTATTGTCCAGTACTTGACTCTGGTGTTGTGATAGTGTAGTAACAAGTATATATGTGTAGTATTGTCCAGTACTTGACTCTGGTATTGTGATAGTGTAGTAACAAGGATATATGTGTAGTATTGTCCAGTACTTGACTCTGGTATTGTGATAGTGTAGTAACAAGGATATATGTGTAGTATTGTCCAGTACTTGACTCTGGTGTTGTGATAGTGTAGTAACAAGTATATATGTGAAGTATTGTCGAGTACTTGACTCTGGTGTTGTGATAGTGTAGTAACAAGTATATATGTGTAGTATTGTCCATTACTTGACTCTGGTGTTGTGATAGTGTAGTAACAAGTATACGTATATGTGTAGTATTGTCCAGTACTTGACTCTGGTGTTGTGATAGTGTAGTAACAAGTATATATGTGTAGTATTGTCCAGTACTTGACTCTTGTGTTGTGATAGTGTAGTAACAAGTATATATGTATAGTATTGTCCAGTACTTGACTCTGGTGTTGTGATAGTGTAGTAACAAGTATATATTTATAGTATTGTCCAGTACTTGACTCTGGTGTTGTGATAGTGTAGTAACAAGAATATATGTGTAGTTTTGTGGAGTACTTAACTCTGGTGTTGTGATAGTGTAGTAACAAGAATATATGTGTAGTATTGTGTAGTACTTGACTCTGGTGTTGTAATAGTGTAGTAACAAGTATATATGTGTAGTATTGTGTAGTATTTGACTCTGGTGTTGTGATAGTGTAGTAACAAGTATATATGTGTAGTATTGTGGAATACTTGACTCTGGTGTTGTGATAGTGTAGTAACAAGTATATGTGTATAGTATTGTGGAATACTTGACTCTGGTGTTGTGATAGTGTAGTAACAAGTATTTATGTGTAGTATTGTGGAATACTTGACTCTGGTGTTGTGATAGTGTAGTAACAAGAATATATGTGTAGTATTGTGGAGTACTTAACTCTGGTGTTGTGATAGTGTAGTAACAAGAATATATGTGTAGTATTGTGGAGTACTTAACTCTGGTGTTGTGATAGTGTAGTAACAAGAATATATGTGTAGTATTGTGTAGTACTTGACTCTGGTGTTGTAATAGTGTAGTAACAAGTATATGTGTATAGTATTGTGGAATACTTGACTCTGGTGTTGTGATAGTGTAGTAACAAGTATTTATGTGTAGTATTGTGGAATACTTGACTCTGGTGTTGTGATAGTGTAGTAACAAGTATATGTGTATAGTATTGTCCAGTACTTTAATCTGGTGTTGTGATAGTGTAGTAACAAGTATATATGTGTAGTATTGTGTAGTACTTGACTCTGGTGTTGTGATAGTGTAGTAACAAGTATATATGTGTAGTATTGTGGAGTACTTGACTCTGGTGTTGTGATAGTGTAGTAACAAGTATATATGTGTAGTATTTTCCAGTACTTGACTCTGGTGTTGTGATAGTGTAGTAACAAGTATATATGTGTAGTATTGTCCAGTACTTGACTCTGGTGTTGTGATAGTATAGTAACAAGTATATATATGTGTAGTATTGTGGAATACTTGACCCTGGTGTTGTGATAGTGTAGTAACAAGTATATATGTGCAGTATTGTGTAGTACTTGACTCTGGTGTTGTGATAGTGTAGTAACAAGTATATATGTGTAGATTGTGGAGTACTTGACTCTGGTGTTGTGATAGTGTAGTAACAAGTATATATGTGTAGTATTGTGTAGTACTTGACTCTGGTGTTGTGATAGTGTAGTAACAATTATATATGTGTAGTATTGTGGAGTACTTGACTCTGGTGTTGTGATAGTGTAGTAACAAGTATATATGTGTAGTATTGTGGAGTACTTGACTCTGGTGTTGTGATAGTGTAGTAACAAGTATATATGTATAGCTTTTTCCAGTACTTCACTCTGGTGTTGTGATAGTGTAGTAACAAGTATATATGTGTAGTATTGTCCAGTACTTGACTCTGGTGTTGTGATAGTGTAGTAACAAGTATATATGTGTAGTATTGTCCAGTACTTGACTCTGGTGTTGTGATAGTATAGTAACAAGTATATATATGTGTAGTATTGTGGAATACTTGACTCTGGTGTTGTGATAGTGTAGTAACAAGTATATATGTGTAGTATTGTGGAGTACATCAAGGTGTGGACGCCCCTGATTCATCCGGTGTCAAAGTGAGCAGGATGTCCAGACTCGTCACTCACAGGCACACGGCTCTCATTTATGGACCACATTGTTGTTCAGCCAGACGGCCTGAAGCGATTTGCAACCTCGCTTGTCCTGTTTTAATGGCCGTACGAAGGGTCACCTGCCGCCGCCCGCTGACCGCGGGGGGAACCGAAGACCCTGTGTGGCGACAAACATTGTCTGGCCTTGTCACGCCGTCTGCCAGCTGTGCTCAGGAAAAATGCCCTGTCGTCCCCAACATCCCGACCTTTGACCCGTCCAGATTAATGAGGGATGGAAACCCTGGCGCCGACCATTGGTTCTGTGCCCGTCCTCTGTCTGACGTCCAGGGGAGCATGTTGCTCGTATTCATGTGGCAAAAATGACACATGTGTAATAGTGTAGTACTAGTGTACGACATCCAGCCACCAAGAGGTGTGTACTGTCCTCGTGCCTTTCCAGTTGTGTTAATTATTGAAGGATTATTTAGTGGCTTTTGTTTTCATGTGTCTGTATGAACAATGGTCTTGTTGTGTGCTTCTAATGGGCTACTTTGTGTGGTTGATTTTTCTTAAAGGGGCATGTATTTCAGCAATTTTTCAAGCAATGTTTCAGAGTTTCTTTTTTGTGTAGTGTTGTAGACTATATTTGTACTGTGATAGTTTGTTGGTGTGTTTGTTCATTGTTTAAATGTTTTTTTATTTAAGTGATGGGCTTATGTATTTGTATAGTACGCGATATATACGATTGGAAAGACCTGCGCTAAAGCATGTGTATCAAAAATACTTCACTACATATAATTAACTACTGATTGTACTTCTTAGGAAATAAATGAGGGAGTAAAATCTTTGAAGCAGTGAACGTCACCCCTGACCTTGAGTCATAGTACTTAATTCAAGCTTGTATTTGGTATAAACTCTGGAGGAAGATAATTAACGACTTGTTTAAACTACGACATTCATATAACAGTGAACTATCAGCTTCAGAAAGGATTCAGGTCGACATGTAAACTCTGTGTTATTCTCACTTGCAAGTAAATTATGTGACTTTAAACCTGATCCAATTTCCGTTCTTTGTTCAAGTGAAAGGGTTTAACCAGAAACATCTCTGGGTGTTCTGTTCAGGGTGTCTCCTGCCTCTCGCCCTGAGTAGCCGGGAAAGGCTCCAGAATCAGCGTTTTTCTTATTTCTTTGTTGTTGTCGTTGACATGAGTCTCGATTTTTCACTTTAAAAAGAAGACTTGGCAGTTTTCTTTGAATATACTAATGAAAAGTTCTTCTGCCAAAAACCTTCACTGGTAAAAATCTTTTGTTCATTGTCAACTCCTCCTCAGCTCTTATCAGCTTTGGCTCCGACAGAAATGAGTCTGTGCTCGAAGATTCCCCGTCGAGCAGCAGCCAGATTATCTGAAAGATTAGCTCCCGTTCAATCCCAGTTGGAAGATGAGTGACTGAGCCGGATTGTTATTGTGGCGGCTGGACTGGTATTTTGGTTCTGTTCCCTCTGAGCCCAAATTTAATTTTGGCTAACGTGGTTTGTGTAGAAGTGGACTTTGATTTATTGCTATTCCTGCTGATTTAATTCCATCTCCTCGGCCTGGTGATGACAGATTATCTCTGCGTAATTGAGGTGTGATGATCGCAGGAGCATCATTCGATTCTCAGTCTCAGACCTGGACGATCACACGAGCTTTATTTGACTTGAATAAATGTGTTGTGTTATTGATGTGTGCGGAGACACGCAACACACCTGACTTTTGAAGATGCAAAATAGATGGAAAGATATGACACACCTCAGCGGTCCAGACCTCCACAGTACTGTAACTTCTAAATACTACTATTTAGTTCAAGTAAACTGTGATCTCAGTAAATCTGCCCCTGGTTGGATTATTCTGTTCTTTAATTTTAATTTAAATAATATTACCTTTTGTGTGTTTCAGTAATTTGATTTTTAGGTTATTAAAATATATATATTCTTTATTTTTTTTTTATATCAAACAACTTTTAAAATACATTACAAAAATACATTTAAAAGTAAGTCTTTGTTTTTAATGTTTCTAAATGTTCCACTTGACATCATCTCATGTTACTCAAAAAAAAACAAAATGTATTTCCCATTAATTAAGTGAAAGTTGATTTAACATATTAAATGATTTACCAATTTACATTGTCTTACAAAAATATATTTTTGGCCATGTTCCTTATTCTTTAGTTCATTCTTTAAAATGGTAAACTTTAGGAAATAACATTACCTATACATCAATTATTATTATTATTTGGATTATTATTATTATCTTTCAAAACATCCCAATATCATTTCCATTAAAAAATATATATATATATATATATTTTAATATTCTTGTAACCTTGCAATGTTTTTTGAAGTGTTTTTTTTTTTCTGAATGTCAGTTTTGCAGAAAACTGACCAAAAACAGTTTTGACTGAGAGAAAATTCTAAAAATGTCTAAACTATGGAAAAACAACATGATTTGGATTTTATAATCCATTTATAATGTGTTTGTGTCGTTTACACTATTGTACAGTTTATTTAGTGTCTAAACCAGAAGGATGTGTCTCGCCTGCAGTTCATACTAAACTCTGCAGCCAGAATTCTGAGCCGCTCTAGTAGAAGAACTCACATTTCTCCTTCAAACTCTTCACTGGCTGCCAGTTTCTTTCAGGATCATTTTAAAATTCTGGTTCTTACTTTCAGATCTATTCATGGTCAGACCTTCCATCAGTGATCTGATCCAGACTTACACCCCAGCTCGGGCTCTGAGGTCTGTGGATCAGAATCTACTGATGGTTCCTGAACTTCAGGACCAGAGGAGAGAAATCCTTCCAGACTGTTGCTCCTAAGCTTTGGAACCATCTCTGTGTTTGATGATCTACTGACTCCTTCAAGAAACATCTCAAGACACTTTTATTCAAGCTTTTCCTTGATTCTCTGAGACTCTTGTGTTTGTCTCGGTGTTATCTTTACCTTTAAAGTATATATTTTAGTGGGTATTGTCTTGATTCTTTAAGCGCTTTGTGATCCTGGTCTGGAAAAGTGTTCTATAAATATGACTAACTTAGTTACTTGACCTCATCTCATGTTATTCTAAAAGTATTTCCAATGTTTCCTGTGAAGCCTCCTGCCTTCACACAATAGATTAAAACTACTGTGTGCGTCTCAATCGTCTGATCGCTCGCGTAGCAACGATGTCTGAACGCACAATTATCTTCAGAGTGGATTCACGATGATCACCTCGACCTTTTCCACATTGAGACGCGACCTCTGCCGGCCCAGATCTCGGCTCCTCCATCTCGAGGACCTTCTGGGAGTTCTGACGGCGGTGGAGTGGGCGGACGTATCTCCGTCTTCTGTGACGACCCGCAGCTTTGTTTGCCTTCGCATCAATTAAAAATGCAACGTTCGGCATTAGCATGGCTCAGATCCGGTGACGTCTTATTATCCGGCCGCCGTATGTGGGAAGTATAAAAGCATTCCGCCCGCTGCGCTGACCCCGGCGCCGGTTTTCTTTTCGGCTTCTGGCCCCCTGTAGCTCCGCTGGCTGCCAAATGTCATGTGCAACTGTCTTATCAGGGCCGGGGCAGATTACAGGATTTGCTCTTTTTAAGTAGAAACACAGACTCTTAAGACCACGAGGAGCAGCAGGAGCTCCACGTCTGGACTCGCAAACAAACAAAAGGTCCTCTTGGAACTGGAAAAAACTTCTGTTGCATGTTAGCGATTCTTCCGTTTTAATCCCTGATCTAATTATTCTAAGCCTTTTGACGAACACAAGCGAATACCCGTCTGTCTCGGTCGACCTTTAAGAGGGATTATCTGCCATGCCATTGTCTTATCTGGATTTATGTGGATAATCTTTCAGAAGATCTGGGGTGAAACAAGCGTTTAATGTCTCCAGCGAAGCTCTTGAACTGCAGCCAATGTTGTCTTTGTTATGATTGGCTGGTGAACAAAAAGTTTAATTAACGGTTTTGAGCAGAGAGTTCTGTGTTCAGTATGTATACAAATATATACGTTTTCTTCATGTTTCTGCAGCCACATTACACACCGCTGTATTGATTTTTAATTAAAAATAAATACATAAATAAGATTTACAAAAACACATCAAAATATAATTTTTGGGGGGCTTCAAAAATAACATTTTATTCATTTTTATTCATTAACTATTTTATTTATATATCTTAATCATTACTTAATTGCCTTTATGGTTAGTTTTCCTATAAAGATTGTTTAAAATAAAGTAATTTTGTTTTACCAAAAACTATTAAAATTCCGGCCTCTAGATGGCAGCAGTCATTATGTCATCCGTGGCTAAAAGAAACAATTGGATCCTTCCAGATGACTGAGGACGAGAGGATACACTCGACTGATCACTGATGGAAGGTCTGACCATGAATAGATCTGAAAGTAAGAACCAGAATTTTAAAATGATCCTGAAAGAAACTAGTGAAGAGTTTGAAGGAGAAATGTGAGTTCTTCTACTAGAGCGGCTCAGAATTCTGGCTGCAGAGTTTTGTATGAACTGCAGGCGAGACACATCCTTCTGGTTTAGACATGAAAATAAACTGTTACGATAGTTTAAAAGACAAATGGACTATAAGATCCAGATCATGTTGTGACAACATTTTCCGCCTGGCGTCACATGCGCCCTCATGCGGACTCGCCAGGAATTACAGGTTCAAATTTCAAAATGCAATTAATTGCAATTCATTGTTTCATTGAGTAATTTCTTATGGACGATTAAACGTTTATCGATTGATTGAATCCCCACTGCAGAGTATTGTTGTCCATCCTTGTTTCTCACTGCAATGCAGATGTTTCGTCCTCACGCTAGACTTTGTCGCGGCGGAATCTTGGTCTCCTGGAACGATGCAGTGACCTCCTCCTGTCGGCGTCTGATTGAAACTAATTAGGCAGGAAGGAAGATTTAGTGCGAAACACGCTTGTTAGCCAGAGTGTTGTCAGTTCAGGAACCCGGAACCTGCCGACACGAAAACCCCCCAAACATATGCCGGCGCTGACGCCAGCCAGCGGTGATGTGTGGGCGACGGCGAGGAGGAGACAGATGTTTGTGGATCGATGCTACAGTGACGGTCCAGACAGGATGTGGAGTAATTGCAAGATATATCTCGAGATGTTTGAACCTGGAGCTTCAAAATTTTGTGGTTTTCGTCGTTGTTACCTTTCGCTCCAGCGGACGCTTTTCCAGACCAGGGTCACAAAGCGCTTAAACAATCAAAACAATACTGAGAACAACACAGGAGTCTCAGAGAATCAAGGAAAAGCTCAAACAAAAGTGTCTTGAAATGTTTCTTGAAGGAGTCAGTAGATCATCAAACACAGATGTTTCTTGAAGGAGTCAGTAGATCATCAAACACAGATGTTTCTTGAAGGAGTCAGTAGATCATCAAACACATATGTTTCTTGAAGGAGTCAGTAGATCATCAAACACAGATGTTTCTTGAAGGAGTCAGTAGATCATCAAACACAGATGTTTCTTGAAGGAGTCAGTAGATCATCAAACACAGAGATGTTTCTTGAAGGAGTCAGTAGATCATCAAACACAGATGTTTCTTGAAGGAGTCAGTAGATCATAAAACACAGATGTTTCTTAAAGGAGTCAGTAGATCATCAAACACAGATGTTTCTTGAAGGAGTCAGTAGATCATCAAACACAGATGTTTCTTGAAGGAGTCAGTAGATCATCAAACACAGATGTTTCTTGAAGGAGTCAGTAGATCATCAAACACAGATGTTTCTTGAAGGAGTCAGTAGATCATCAAACACAGATGTTTCTTGAAGGAGTCAGTAGATCATCAAACACAGATGTTTCTTGAAGGAGTCAGTAGATCATCAAACACAGAGATGTTTCTTGAAGGAGTCAGTAGATCATCAAACACAGAGATGGTTCCAAAGCTTAGGAGCAACAGTCTGGAAGGATTTCTCTCCTCTGGTCCTGAAGTTCAGGAACCATCAGTAGATTCTGATCCACAGACCTCAGAGCCCGAGCTGGGGTGTAAGTCTGGATCAGATCACTGATGGAAGGTCTGACCATGAATAGATCTGAAAGTAAGAACCAGAATTTTAAAATGATCCTGAAAGAAACTGGCAGCCAGTGAAGAGTTTGAAGGAGAAATGTGAGTTATTCTACTAGAGCAGCTCAGAATTCTGGCTGCAGAGTTTAGTATGAACTGCAGACGAGACACATCCTTCTTCTTGTGTTTAAAGTGTTCGGATGAGTTCTCGGTCCCGTCCTTCTAACGAGATGTTCAGAGATCTGTGGCTCTTTTCCGATCATCCATCCACCGTTCCCGTTGAAAAGTGTTGTTGACTTTTCTTCCGTCCTTCCAGATCCGGTTCACGGCCCTCAGAGCGTAGACGTGGCCGACATCCGAGCTCGCCAGCTCACCATCCAGTGGGAGACGTTCGGCTACGCCGTGACTCGCTGCCACAGCTACAATCTGACGGTAACCGAACTCGACCACGACTTCAACCCTCGAGGCGGTCGACTGAGGTCTCGCTCTGCTCGTCTCCAGGTCCAGTACCAGTACGTGTTCAACCAGCAGGAGTTTTCGGCGGAGGAGCTGATCCCGACGTCTTCTCACTACACCCTGAGGGGCCTGAGACCCTTCGTCACCGTCCGACTCCGGCTGGTTCTGGCCAACCCGGAGGGCAGCAAGGAGAGCGAGGAGATCGTCAAGCAGACGGAGGAGGACGGTGAGTTCTGAGGAGCTGTTGGATTCTCTTTGGTGGTCGTTTGAAACTTGATCCACGACTAGAGATGTGGAAGCAGCTTCGATCTACTGGTCGCTCTAAACACTGACGCACTATCCTCTAACAGTTATCTAACGCCATCCATCCATCCATCCATCCATCCATCCATCCATCCATCCATCCATCCATCCATCCATCCATCCATCCATCCATCCATCCATCCATCCATCCATCCATCCATCCATCCATCCATCCATCCATCCATCCATCCATCCATCCATCCATCCATCCATCCATCCATCCATCCATCCATCCATCCATCCATCCATCCATCCATCCATCCATCCATCCATCCATCCATCCATCCATCCATCCATCCATCCGTACATCTGTTTATCCATCCATCCATTCATCCATCCTTCATCCATCCATCCATCCATCCATCCATCAATCCATCCATCCATCCATCCATCCATCCATCCATCCATCCATCCATCCATCCATCCATCCATCCATCCATCCATCCATCCATCCATCCATCCATCCATCCATCCATCCATCCATCCATCCATCCATCCATCCCTCTATCCATCCATCCATCCATCCATCCATCCATCCATCCATCCATCCATCCATCCATCCATCCATCCATCCATCCATCCATCCATCCATCCATCCATCCATCCATCCATCCATCCATCCATCCATCCATCCATCCATCCATCCATCCATCCATCCATGCATCCATGCATCCATCCATCTATCCGTTGGTCCAATCATGGGTCCATCCATCCGTCCATCCATCCATCCATCCGTCCATCCATCCATCTATCCAACTATCACATCTTGCATTTGTCAATTTATCCGTCCATCCATAATTCATCAATGAATCCATTAATCAACGGATCAATCCGTCCATCCATCCATCCATCCATCCATCCATCCATCCATCCATCCATCCATCCATCCATCCATCCATCCATCCATCCATCCATCCATCCATCCATCCATCCATCCATCCATCCATCCATCCATCCATCCATCCATCCATCCATCCATCCATCCATCCATCCATCCATCCATCCATCCATCCATCCATCCATCCATCCATCCATCCATCCATCCATCCATCCATCCATCCATCCATGCATCCATGCATCCATCCATCTATCCGTTGGTCCAATCATGGGTCCATCCATCCGTCCATCCATCCATCCATCCATCCGTCCATCCATCCATCCATCTATCCAACTATCACATCTTGCATTTGTCAATTTATCCGTCCATCCATAATTCATCAATGAATCCATTAATCAACGGATCAATCCGTCCATCCACCCGTCCGTCTTCCATCCATCCATAAGTACATCCGACCATCACATCTTGCGTTTGTTCATCCATCCATCCATCCATCCATCCATCCATCCACCATCCATCCATCCATCCATCCTTCAGGCTCTGTCTCAGACGGTGCTGTTAATTCATTGATGATCTTCATTTCCTCTCATCTGTGATAAACTGGATCGTCATAAACAAAACTCCGTCCTAACGATCCTGAGCCTCTTATCTCTTTCCAAGTCTCCTCCGGAGGAGAAACGATCTCCCTCTGATCGGACTAATATCTGCAGAGCGTCCGGGGAACGCCGTGGCTCGCTCGCACACATTCGTCTCCTCAGACGTGCGGCAACACAACATAACTGGAGGGGGCGACGGCGAGAAAGAGCCGTAATTGTTTTGTTCTTAATTGTTTTTTATTTAACAGCCGTTAATCTCCTGCTTGTGATGCAGTAATTAGGGGCGAGAACAGTGATTGTTCACTAAGATGCTAATTGTTGTTTGGATGGTGATGGTTCGACATCTAAACACACACACACACACGGACACACACACACACACTCACACACAGACACACACTCACAGCAAGTGTTCACCAGGGACTCTGGAGATGAAGTTCTTCTGGTTCTACACTAACAATTGTTCGACACCATTTCTCATCAAGACGTAATTGTTTCTCACACATGAGGATGAAGATGATGATGATTATGATGATGATCCTTCTGTTTTCTTTTCCTCTCAACCTTTCTCTCGTTTATCTGATCCCTGTTTTTTTCTCGACTCATCTTCCTTCTTTATTTCTCTCGTTTTCCATTCAATCTCACCTTTGAGATTTTTATTCATCATTTCAACCTCCCTTCATCCATCCACTCAATCTCTCCATCCTTTTCCGCACAGAGACCTTTGTTCCCACAACTGCCCCTCTTTCTTTACCTCCTTATTTCCTCCCTCATTATTTTGCTATATCATTTTTCCTTATGAGACAATTGTTATGTTTCATTCTACCCTGTTTCCCATTTTCTTTTATCCTCCCCTTTTGTTTTTCTTTTCCTTGATTTGTCTTTCTGCGCTCCCAACTTGACCATCCATCCGTCCGTCCGTCCATCCATCCGTCTGTCCGTCCGTCCGTCCGTCCATCCATCCATCCATCCATCCATCCATCCATCCATCCATTCCGAATGCATCCATCCATCAATGCGTCCGTCCATCCATCTATCCATTCAGCTATCCCTCTGCCATCCATCCATCCATCCATCCACCCATCTATCTATCCGTTGGTCCATCCATCCATCCATCATCCATCCATCCATCCATCCATCCATCCATCCATCCATCCATCCATCCATCCATCCATCCATCCATCCATCCATCCATCCATCCATCCATCCATCCATCCATCCATCCATCCATCCATCCATCCATCCATCCATCCATCCATCCATCCATCCATCCATCCATCCATCCATCCATCCATCCATCCATCCATCCATCCATCCATCCATCCATCCATCCATCCATCCATCCATCCATCCATCCATCCATCCATCCATCCATCCATCCATCCATCCATCCATCCATCCATCCATCCACCCATCTATCTATCCGTTGGTCCATCCACCCATCCATCCATCATCCATCCATCCATCCATCCATCCATCATCCATCCATCCATCCATCCATCCATCCATCCATCCATCCATCCATCCATCCATCCATCCATCCATCCATCCATCCATCCATCCATCCATCCATCCATCCATCCATCCATCCATCCATCTATCCAACTATCACATCTTGCATTTGTCAATTTATCCGTCCATCCATGATTCATAAATGAATCCATTAATCGACGGATCAATTCGTCCATCCATATGTCCGTCTTCCATCCATCCATAAGTACATCCAACCATCACATCTTGCGTTTGTCAACTTCATCCATCTATCTTTTCAACAATCCATCCAGCCATGTTGCCACTCTTTCATCCATCCATCCATCCATCCATCCGTCTGAATTAATCTTTCCCAAATATATTTGTAGTTTATTGTCATTTTTCCCACTAGATTCTTCTTTGTTGGTGAACATGAGTCAAGTTTCTCTCTTTTCTTGTTTTGTTTACGTAGATGTCAAACATCCAAGCCTTCACTTTCATCCCCCCGTCCTTCTGTGCGTAACGACACTGGACAAGTTTGAGTGGAACAAAACAAAAACTTGCCTCACAGACAAACGTCAGGTCTCGTCACCGCCCACACGACACCATTAACATAACCATCCAAACACCTATTTGTCAGGTAACTGTCAGGTCGACTGGTGTTCCAGAGACACGGCGACAGCTGCCCGGCCTCGTCAACACATGTGTCCAGCAGTCGCTCGGCGTCCATAATAAAGAATCTTCCTGCAGGGGAACACAAACTGAAGGCTCTAAAAATAGAATAATTAGCACAACATACACTGTGATCTGACTCGCACTAGTTCAGGTAATACGCTTGTTTTCTGTTCATAAATATTTGGAAAATAATTCAGTTTAGAGGGGAAATAAAACCACTGAAGATACTTTTTACTTTGAGTGAGTCTCCAGTGGATCTGCGTTGATATGTTTCCAAACCATCGTCTGTTTCAAACATCATTTTATCCTCAATTGACGACTTCAAACGAACGGTAACGTTGAGCTGACATTTTTCTTTTCAAGCTAAAAAAGACCAACAATAAATGAGAAGCTTTTAATCACGACTCAAATTCTTCTAAACATGAACTACAGTGATGGAATATTTAAATACCACCCAGTATAATGTGTTATGTTCATTAAAAATATACATCAATACTTCTCTGCTTTAGTTTCTCTCCTCAAAGAGTTGATGCGTCTTCAGCCGCTGCAGCAAAACCTAAACAAACTTTTTTATTGTGAAATATTTCACCGTAAAGTTCTCCTCCAGACCCCTGAACGCAACACTAAAAAACAGATTTCTATTAAAACAACAAGGTCTTAATGTAATAAAACGGAGGGGAAGGGGCCACTGGAGAGAAGTCGAGGAATAAACAGAGAAAATGGAAACGGAGATTCATTTAAAAAACTATTTAAATTAAAGTGTTGTGGTGGGTTAATGGGAAAAGAAGGGAGCAGAAGAAGAGGAGGAGGAGGAAGGAGGTTCGATGAAGAGACTAAATCAACTGGTGATGTTGAAGCTGCTTTAGTCTCGTCACGGAAGCGTATTCTTCTCCATGACACACGCATGTGGGAGAATTCTGGACCAACAACGACCTCATTACACGACAGATACCGTGAAACAAAAGCGTGTTTTCAGACGACGACGCACACGAACGACTGATACGCTCTTGAATGGATGCAGCAGGATCTGATTGCGTTTCTTTGTCACCGTGATTTGATTTGCTCGACCACAGATGGCGTCTTAATCAACACCTTGAAATTAAAAAAACACTCTTTATCGTGCGTGTTCATTATCATTACCTTTTTTTTTAAATGGACTTTTGGAAAATTATACATGTTTTAAGATAAAGAGACGCCTGAGTAAAGAAAAATCACGTTGATGAAGACACATAATAACACTATTTAATATATATTATTACATATTGTTTTATACTTTATTCTTTACTGTTTTTGTGATGAATATTTTTAACGTTTTCAATATGTGTATTTTATGTTCCTATATATGTATATATTTACACGGTAAAATGTGGGAAGAGTAAAAGAATATTAATCAACAATTATTATTATTAGAAACAAGATCTATTATAGACTTTAAACACTCTTTTCTGTGATTTAAAGTGTAAAAATCTACAAACTCTTAATTCACTCACTGGCATTATTAGGAACGAATATTAACAGAAGTTAAACCTGGTCAAAAGTTAGAGCGACTAATGTCTGCTTCATATGGTGGGAGGTTTAATTTTGTTCTAAAGTTGTCGTTTGTATTATTTTCTTTGCGTTATTTACTTTGATCTATGTTCTTTGTATTTGCACTTTGGCATCCCTTGCACTTTGTTCTTTTGATTGCATTTTGTTCTTATATATCTATCTATCGATATATCCATCCATCCATCCATCCATCCATCCATCCATCCATCCATCCATCCATCCATCCATCCATCCATCCATCCATCCATCCATCCATCCATCCATCCATCCATCCATCCATCCATCCATCCATTCATCCATCCATCCCTCTAACTCTAACTGCTTCATTGTGAAACAGTTTTTTGACTCTGGGCAACAACCAAATGTGTCAAGATGACTCTCACCCTATCTAGCTGGGACAGCCTCCAGCGCCCTGCAGACCCATGATTGTTAAAGAAAACAATCGGTAAACACCAACCGACAAGCTTAAATTGGTTTGCCATTTTTTGGCCCCAAAAAGTCGACTCAGCAAATGTGTTGGCAGGAAAGTCTACCTGGTAACAAGTGTGTCTGTTTTCTACAAACCACAGACGAGGTGTCAGACGTTCCTACAGTGTCAGCGCCAGACGACACAAACTCAACACTCACGGGGAGGTCTGGCAGAAAAAAAAGTGCTGACGTCTTTTCTGGGAATGTTCCTTCGTTCCTCCTCCACTGAACCACTCCGAGCTCCTCCAACTCTAATAGATGCACTTTAGCGAGGGTCCAACACTTGAACACGACAAAGGGATGAATTCTGACAAAAGCAGCTTTTAAAGACACTCCATGCATCTTTAGTGGAAACAAACAACAAACATGAGAAAGAAAAGATGTTTGGAGATAAAAAAAAAACAAACATTGGAAATGGAAGGAACAAAAAAAAAGTGCATCTTCTTTTAAACTTGAGGGCAATTTGCTGCTTTGGATGCAGAACTTTCAAAGCATCAAACAAGCATATTTATATGAAAAATGTCATTTTTCTTCAATGGATTATTGGAACACAGAGCAAACCATTCTTTCAACCTTTACTTGTCGGGTTAATATTCAAGTCACACACGTGTCTAAGACTGAGTGGCAACAATTATTTAATTAAACAACACAAACAATACTGAAGTTGGACTCATGGTGGAGTCAGATCAACATCTAGAGGTAAAGAGTCCAAATTGTGTTTCAATGTCAGCAAGAAAAAAAAGAATCAAACTAAGGTTTTCAATATCGCAATATTTTCAACTACATACTCGAGAAATATTCAATATTGAAGAGCATTTTCAAAACCAAAAGAAAATGTGCAAACAAACAATAAGATAATCAGTTATTCAACGTATGTTGTTGTTGTCAACGGCATTATTATTAGCAACAGCAACACTAATGGACCCAGGAGCTAATATGACTGGTAGAAAATGAAGTATATGCTATAACTTACTTACTTACTTACTATCTTCTGGCTTAAAAATCACAAAAAATCTGACAACAACCAGACACTCAAGATATTGAGATAGATTTTGGAAACTACAACGATTAAAATAAATTTAAAAAGTAGCATTCTTTCAACGTTTCTTGTTGGGTCAAATGTCTAGAGGGCGCTGAAGGAGATCGAGCCACACATACGACTGAGTGGTCAGTGATTGGTTCGTTGCAACAGCAACGCTAATGGATCCAGGAATTATTTGCACTGGGAAAAAAAGGAAATATAATGTACCTTCTGGCTCAAAAAAACAACACAAAATACTGACAAGAACTAGTGATCGACCCAAAGTCAGAAATAACAACAACTACAGCTACATAAAGAGTACAACGTGAGCCAAAGATCCGACTATGGTCTGAATACTGGAAATATTAGTCACCTGTTTAAATAACAATGATGGTGAAAAAAGCCGCAAAATAAATAAATAATCATTGACTTGCAAAACTAACCTCTGTTATAACATGAAACAATTCGTAGAACTTCAAATATTTATAATAAAAAAGAAACTTAAACTGTGATGACAAGCATCAGGTCTGAAGTACTGAAAATAAACAATATAAATTGAATAAATATCTTGTGCACGTCATAGTCTGTTGTTTTTCCCTTGATGACACATACTCTGTATATTCTGAGCCGTTATAGAGAAACAAACGTGGTATTTTTAGAGATACTTTTCGATGCTTTGTTGTTTCGGGTGATGTTTATGAGCGTTTAATGTACGTCAATTTATAACTGATTTAAAACGAAGATGGCGATAGAGAGACGAGTACATCGTTCCTCCTTCCAGACGAAGCTAATCGCTAACAATCAATGTGCGACGGCGAACACACGATAGTTTGGTATTTCACTTGATAAACCTCCGTCTGACTGATGCGTCAACGAAGCATAAACGATCCTCACATTAATGAGGCTCGACTTCATGCTCCTCGCTTTTGTCCTGAATCTGGAACAATTACGTGGCGAGGCTCCGTGGATCTCGACTTCAGCGCGAGCTCTGAGCCACAGCGAGGCTGATGTAAACACAAAGATGCTGCGGGAATGTATCGGATTGAACGGCGCGTCAACTTCAATCCAAACACATTCCTGCCAGAATATTTGATCTAATCCCCTCGCGAGGACGGCGAGTTCCTTCTCGCTCTGAAGCAACAAAATATCAACAATTAGATTCCTATGATTCGATCTCACTTCTTGGTTTGTGCCGAAAATGACTGGGAAAAAAGGGAGAAAGATAGTGTTGACATTAGAAGCTGTTCACTGATGAAACAAACGTCCTGTTTCATAAACTTTCTCCAGTCTGGGAAATTGCATTTTGATGTTCAATGTTGCTGCAAGATAACATTTAGTGTTTCAGAAGTTTAAGCTTTCTTGTTTATTCATTGAAAACAATTCATCCTAGAGATTGTTAAACATCATCAAACTATATCTTAAACAGAGTCTATGATATACTATGTTATGCTTATTGGTTTCCAATGCAATGCTATGCTATGCTGAATGATATCCAAAGCTATGCTATATGCTATCAAATGCTATGCTAACCAATGCCATGCTATGCTATATACTATCAAAGTCTATGCCATGCTATGCTAGGCTATGTCCTATCCAATGCTATGCTATGCTACATGCTACATGCTATATGCTATATGCTATATGTTATATGCTGTATGCTGTATGCTGTATGCTGTATGCTGTATGCTGTATGCTATATGATATATGCTATACGCTATATGTTATATGCTATATGCTATATGCTATATGCTATATTCTATATGCATTCTGTTATATGCTATATGCTATATGCTATATGCTATATGCTATCATATGCTATGCTTAGATGTGCTGCTATACAGTATGGTAACGTGTGTTAATTACTTACATTACATGTGCTTATCATCAAGTAAATGCTATGTTATGCTATGCTATGCTATGCTAAGCTATGCTATGCTATGCTATCAGAATCAAGTTTATTGCCACTAGTATAAAAACAAAACAGGGCATTTTTGTGTTTGACAGTAAAAAGTGAGCCGATTAATCTCTAGTTACAATATGATATTATTATCGTCATGTAAAGGCTAGGCTATGTTGCGTGATGCTATAATACGCTTTGATATGCTGCTATATACTATCTTGCGTTATGGTAAACTAAACGTACAATTATGTATATATCTTTATGTAAATGCAATGCTAAATGCCATAGTAAGCTATATTTGCTATGCTATGTACTTATATAACTTCAATGAAAAGAAAATATTATTTTAACCATTTTTCCTCCCAAAAAACAACAACTGCTGAACAATTAAGTGAAAAAAAGATAAAAATGTTTGAGAATCATCAGTTCAAGTAAGATTTTCAAAAATAACACGTCTACATCTGGTGTTTGGTTTGAAATAACTATTAACTGTTATGATATCTCTTCAAATACTTATGTTTTAATGCAACAGAAGTATTTCCACTGATGTTATTTCCCTGTCGTGACTATCAAACATGGATCCTCAAGAGTCCAACACGAGTTATGAAGAGAAACGCTCACACGTGTCGACACAGATCAGGCTGAGAATTGACTCTAAAGGTCACGAGTTCACGTTTCATCGGCTGCCAAGTCTTCTGATGCATTTACTGGTTTATACGCTAAATAAGAGTCAAACATGATCTTGTGTGTCGTCTCTGCAGTGCCGGGGTCGGTGCCAGTGGAGTCTCTGCAGAACACGCCGTACGAGGAGAAGATCTTCATGCAGTGGCGAGCCCCCAACGAGACCAACGGGGTCATCACTCTGTACGAGGTCAGTGCCAGCCTTCTGTGGCGTTTACGTTAGCATCTCTGCGACGAGTCCAACAGACGCAGCTTCACGGTCAGAAGTCACGACTTGTGTTCGCGACCTGAAGAGCTTGAGAAGGATTTCTCACGCCAACGCTGAGACGCTGACGAGATGTCGGGAGTTTCTGTCGGATCGTGTTTCACGCGAGAGAGTTGTTCATTTCAGCAGGTTGACCTCTGACCTCTGGTTTATTACCTGGCCGAGCAGGAAGAGAGAAAGATGGAGCGTCTGATGAAGTCACTTGTTTCTTAATGATGAACTGAACTCACATTATTATTACAGTTATTACTGTCTAATGACACAGTACAGGCTACCTTCAAATAAATTATAATAACACTGATAGTAAAACTACTACTGCTAATATTACTAATTATACTACTGTTACTACTGCTACTCCTAGTTTTACAACTACTACTACTCTTACTGCTGCTGTTTCAACTACAACTACTATTACTACTATAACTAATACTACTGTTTCTATTACAACTACTGTTACTTCTATAACTACGCGGACTACTACTTCTATTACTATTGCAACTACAGTTACTACTATCACTACTACGACTACTACTATTACTATTGCAACTACAGTTACTACTATCACTACTACGACTACTACTATTACTATTGCAACTACAGTTACTACTATCACTACTACGACTACTACTATTACTATTGCAACTACAGTTACTACTATCACTACTACGACTACTACTATTACTATTGCAACTACAGTTACTACTATCACTACTACGACTACTACTATTACTATTGCAACTACAGTTACTACTGTCACTACTACGACTACTACTATTAATATTACAACTACTATACTACTGCTACTACTACTTTTAATAAAACTATTACTACTTCCATTACCATTACATGTACTATTACTACTACTTCTTATACTAATGTTTTAGCTGTTACTACTATTACTATTACTACTACTATGATAATATTACTACCATTTATATTATGACTTCTACTACTACTTGTAGTTTTACTACTACTACTACTACTGATAAAATATATATTAATAATAACAATAACAATAAGGAATAATAATGTCAAATGTTTATACTATTATTAACATTGTATGTATTAAAAATATTACATGTTTATTTGTGTCTGTATGAGACCATTATTATTTTACGTTTTTTATTTTGTGTGTTTTTAACATTTATTAATTTTATATTTAATAGTGATATTATTATAATATTGCATGTGAACGGCAGCTATAACTTGAACTGTATTTTAAATAGTTTGTATTTATTTTTTAAATAAACAAAGACATTAGTTTTTGTCCAAATTCCAATATTACACTATTTCTTTTTAGAAAATAATAATATTCGTACAGTTTAAACAGCAGTATTTTTACAACAATAAAAACTCATGTGAGCGACTGTCAGACGGATGATGAACCTGGTTCCTGGACTTTGAGTCAAATCAGAATCAGAACCATGAGAAGATTGACAGGTGATGATGATTTTCTGGTGATGCCTTGAGTTAAATAGTTAGTTAGTTAGTTAGTTAGTTAGTTAGTTAGTTAGTTAGTTTGTGACGACGCCGGTCGATAATGAAGCTGTTTGCTCAAAAATAACTTGGATGGATAAATTAATAAACAGATCTTTATCCAAACAGTTTGTCTGAAAGTTTAGAGTTTTTTATGCAGAACATAAAAAGAAATTTAAAAAATCACTGGTTTATTTTTACGACTGAGGTACACACGAAAAAACGTGTACCCATAATGCAATGCAAGCACTTTACCACATACATTGAACAGAATGCACATATTTTTTCTATGTTAATCTTTTTGTCTCTTTCTTTGCGTTATTTCCTTTGATCTATGTTCTTTATATTTGCACTTTGGCATTTTTATTTGCACTTTGTTCTTGTTTTTATGAAACTATCGTCTGCCGTGACCTGGAAACCCGATTTCCCTCTGTAGATCTCCGGAGGGATTTATAAAGTCCATTTAATCTAATCTAATCTAATATTTGTGAGTTTAGCACGTCATTGTCGGGTCAGGTTTATTTCAAACTTGAACGTGTTGAAAAATTCAACATCAGCACTTTTGAGTGAATATTTGGTCTTAAAATTAAAGGTAGATGATGTGACTTGACAGCTGTTGAGACAATGTGACGAGATGAAGCGAGAAAGACAGACTGAGAGTGTGTGTGAGTGTGTGTGTGTGTGTGCGTGTGAGTGTGTGTGTGAGTGTGTGTGTGGTGTGTGTGTGAGTGTGTGTGCGGTGTGTGTGTGAGTGTGTGTGTGAGTGTGTGTGAGTGTGTGTGTGAGTGTGTGTGTGGTGTGTGTGTGAGTGTGTGTGCGGTGTGTGTGTGAGTGTGTGTGTGAGTGTGTGTGTGAGTGTGTGTGAGTGTGTGTGTGAGTGTGTGTGTGGTGTGTGTGTGAGTGTGTGTGCGGTGTGTGTGTGAGTGTGTGTGTGAGTGTGTGTGCGGTGTGTGTGTGAGTGTGTGTGTGAGTGTGTGTGCGGTGTGTGTGTGCGGTGTGTGTGTGAGTGTGTGTGTGAGTGTGTGTGCGGTGTGTGTGTCCGAGTGTGTGTGCGGTGTGTGTGTCCGAGTGTGTGTGCGGTGTGTGTGTGTGTGAGTGTGTGCTGTGTGTGTGTGTGAGTGTGTGTGCGGTGTGTGTGTCCGAGTGTGTGTGCGGTGTGTGTGTGCGGTGTGTGTGTGTGAGTGTGTGTGTGAGTGTGTGTGCGGTGTGTGTGTCCGAGTGTGTGTCCGAGTGTGTGTGCTGTGTGTGTGTCCGAGTGTGTGTGCGGTGTGTGTGTGTGTGTGTGAGTGTGTGCTGTGTGTGTGTGAGTGTGTGTGCGGTGTGTGTGTCCGAGTGTGTGTGAATGTGTGTGTGTGTGCGGTGTGTGTGTGAGTGTGTGTGCGGTGTGTGTGTCCGAGTGTGTGCGGTTCCAGGCGGTTTACTCAGGTTGAAGTTGAGTTGAGCTTTCTATCTAATGAATTATTGACCCGTTCTCCGGCTTCTATCGCCCCATCAAGGATCCGCCTCACACAGAGCGAGCGAGAGAGAGTGAAGTGTCAAGAAGAGAGAGAGACGAGTGTGAGCGCTTCTTGAATAAGTCATTTCTTTTCTGCTTGTTTTTTCTTTTAAGCGAGTGTGTAGAAGGGAAAGTTTTTGAAGGAGTTCTATATGGAGGAAGAATAAACCAGAACCGGTGGTTGATGAAGATCTTTCTGGCGTCTCTCTCTCATGTTCCTGGACCCTCGTGGACCACCTCGGACCACCCGGGTCCAGGCTGTGAAGTCTTGGACATCAGAAACCATCTGTGATGTTCTGGGCTGGTTCACGCAGCTGGTCGTCATGATCAGTCGATGCGTCATATGGTAAAGGCAGGAAGCTTCTCCGGGCGCTCCCTTTCATCCCGGAGAGAAACATACCTGAAGACACTCTTGATGAACCTGAAGATTTCATAAGGAAACCAGAGAACTTTCCAACACCTTTGGAGACCAAATATAGATTTGAACATCACAAACCCATGTAGGGATCTTCAACTTTACTACTTGGGTGGATTTAGTGTTTTTTTTGTAATTCTTTAATAAGACTGAAACAAAAATTAATCAAAATTAAACAAAAAAAATTAGATAAAAAATTCCGACAATTTACCTAGTATGAATATTATGGTTTTCTATAAATAAGTAGTTTAGTTTATTACTATTTTTATTGTTCGCGCCTCCTCTTATTATACAGCGACTCAATAGGATTTGCAGTGATATTATTGTTCTCACCAAATTATACATTTTTTGGAAGTAAAACTGCGATAAATGTCCCATAAGGAATGAACAGGACGAGGTCAAAAACGTTTATCCAAACATCTCCTGCTCTGACATACGTTCACGTAAAAACACGATTCAAACTTTTAAATGTGGATTAAAGTCCAGATTATCAACATTGGATTTGAATCTTTTGTAGCTTTCATGGTTTTTTCGTCACGGGTCAAAGTTCACAGCAACACCCGGCGGGGAATCGTCTAGTTTGTAAATATGATTTAGGGACTTGATTTTATCTCTTTTTTTTGTGTTTTTTCTGATTATTCCCTGAGAAAAAAAAGATACAATTAAGTGCTTTAATGTCACATATATTCTAGATTATATTATTACTCATATTTGATTGAATTCACAGTTTGAAATACAATCTGAAATATTATTAGGTTCTCAATAAGGAAAACAAATCTTATCAAGTAATTGAAGACAAATATATCACTGAGTTTTTGTATAAGGGTGACTTTAGTGTTTGTCACAAAGCAATTTAAAGTTATAATTATTATTATTGTAGTTATACCTTCTGTTTTTTTAAGATAGACATTTTGTTTTAGTTTTTTTTAACTATAAATTGTGTTTTTTTAAGTAATAATTTGTGTTATCTGTTATAATTTGTGTTTTTTAAATGATCATTTTTGCCATTTTTATTATAATTTGTGTTTTTTTTTACTTTTAATTTCTGTTTTTCAAGTTATACTTTGTGTCACAACTTCACATCCTTCACACACACAGAAAGTTTCTGGTTTCCTTTGTTAACATGTACACACGAGCAAACACACATTTCTTCTTCTCGTTTAATTGCATCAGACTCTCGTGTTTCTGACTCTTTACTAAAACCACTCAGTTTCCTCTGCTAGACCTCGACCCCGAGCTTTCAGAACCACTCATCCTGGACCCCCCGTGGGGGGGGGGGCATCAATCCCAGCTTCTTCAGCGTGGACTTCATTAATACGGTTAATATGAACCCGGCCTGTGGAGGCGGCATCATCTGTTAAACACATACGAGTCGCCACACAAAGCGCAGCCATTAGAGGTAATTACTATAATTGCAGCCACTGACAGGATTAAAGGCATCATCAGCAACATCTAAGGGGCTCTTGTCCCGTCCTCTTCCTGCTCCGGCGTCTCTTGTGTCCTCCTCACTTCTGCGCCCATCTGTGTCCAGAATGCAAATTGCGGCGAAGACAATGAGGGCCGGGCGGCGGGAGGTGTGTGGGGGGGCGGCGTAGATGTGAGGAAGGTTGTGAATCGTGCGCCGAGATAAAAGCCGGTTCAGATGTTTGTCATGGTCTGATATAATTTGGTGTGCAAATATGATCACTTCATCTGTGAATGACTGTAATTACGACTAATTGCAGGATTGAAGGGAAGACGAGAATTACAGAGAGAGTGATCCCCCCCTCCTACTTCTATCACCCACATCCTCTTTTCATCATCCACGCTCTGAGAGACGCGATGAGGACCAGACACTGTTGACTAACTTTATTTTCACCCTCATGTTTGTCCTCATATCGCCTCCATTTTATTTTTTGGGGGGAAATGTTACCGTTGCTTCCAGACTTGTCACCAGGAAGTTTCTGGTTTCCTCGGAGGACGAGGGCGTGTTTCGATGTTAGTGTAGATCTCAGGACATCGTCAGGTCTCAGAGTACGTGTCAGGTTTCAGGAGAACATCTGTCATTTGTCAGAACAAACTTCAGGCTTCAAAATAAAAGTCAGAACAAAACAACATTAAATGGTCTCAGATATTTGAAGCCCGACATCCGGTGACGTGAAAGATCATGAATCCAAGATTAAAGAATTATAGTTATTACGAAATAATACTCAAATAATAGTGATGTGTTGACGAAGCTTCATGAAACAGTGTCATGTTGTTCAGAGGTCAGTAGGTGGCGCCATCAGTTTAAAAATGATCTTTCATTAGAACAGGTTTTCAAAACAAAGCAAAATAGTGCCGAGACGCCAGCTAGTGGAGTCTGAAGATAATGACACTGTTTCCAGTTGACGACACGACAACACTTATCCTCGATAATTCTGAAGATCTGAATTGGTGCAATATCAATATGGTGCAGCAAAGAACTCTGTAGCGAGAATTCTGAGCCGCTCTAGTAGAAGAACTCACATTTCTCCTTCAAACTCTTCACTGGCTGCCAGTTTCTTTCAGGATCATTTTAAAATTCTGGTTCTTACTCTCAGATCTATTCATGGTCAGACCTTCCATCAGTGATCTGATCCAGACTTACACCCCAGCTCGGGCTCTGAGGTCTGTGGATCAGAATCTACTGATGGTTCCTGAACTTCAGGACCAGAGGAGAGAAATCCTTCCAGACTGTTGCTCCTAAGCTTTGGAACGATCTCTGTGTTTGATGATCTACTGACTCCTTCAAGAAACATGTGTGTTTGATGATCTACTGACTCCTTCAAGAAACATGTGTGTTTGATGATCTACTGACTCCTTCAAGGAACATCTGTGTTTGATGATCTACTGACTCCTTCAAGAAACATCTGTGTTTTATGATCTACTGACTCCTTCAAGAAACATCTGTGTTTGATGATCTACTGACTCCTTCAAGAAACATGTGTGTTTGATGATCTACTGACTCCTTCAAGAAACATCTGTGTTTGATGATCTACTGACTCCTTCAAGGAACATCTGTGTTTGATGATCTACTGACTCCTTCAAGAAACATCTGTGTTTGATGATCTACTGACTCCTTCAAGAAACATCTGTGTTTGATGATCTACTGACTCCTTCAAGAAACATCTGTGTTTGATGATCTACTGACTCCTTCAAGAAACATCTGTGTTTGATGATCTACTGACTCCTTCAAGAAACATCTCTGTGTTTGATGATCTACTGACTCCTTCAAGAAACATCTGTGTTTGATGATCTACTGACTCCTTCAAGAAACATCTGTGTTTGATGATCTACTGACTCCTTCAAGAAACATGTGTGTTTGATGATCTACTGACTCCTTCAAGAAACATGTGTGTTTGATGATCTACTGACTCCTTCAAGAAACATCTGTGTTTGATGATCTACTGACTCCTTCAAGAAACATCTCTGTGTTTGATGATCTACTGACTCCTTCAAGAAACATCTGTGTTTGATGATCTACTGACTCCTTCAAGAAACATCTCTGTGTTTGATGATCTACTGACTCCTTCAAGAAACATTTGTGTTTGATGATCTACTGACTCCTTCAAGAAACATCTGTGTTTGATGATCTACTGACTCCTTCAAGAAACATCTGAAAACACTTTTATTTGTGTTTTTCTCTGATTTTCTGAGATTCCTGTGTTTGTCTCAGTATTATCTTAACTTTTAAAGTATATATTTTAGTGAGTAGTTATTTGATTGTTTAAGCGCTTAGTGACCCTGGTCTAGAAAAGCGTTCTACAAATATAAATGACTTACTTACTAAATAACCTCTGCTTCCAACTTAAAATCCTCCAACACTGTGCGGTACTCTGCTGCAACCTGGACCTTCCAGGTCACTGATGCAAGCAGGCGTCATCCGAGCAGCTTTTGGTGTAACATCCTCGGTATTCTTCGTCTGCCTCTGATCCTGCGACTGAGATGCTGCTTCAGACGCGAGTTAAGAACTCGCCGGGGTCGCACTGACCCGGACCGTTAATTGGTTCCGGCTCAAATCCCTCACCCAGAATTCACCCTGTTCTCCGGGGACGCCCACGAGGTAGTCTGGTTCTCACGACTCGCCCGGGCTTCGACGAGTGTCCGGCGATAATCCGGTTCTGGTCCCGGATGACGGAAGCTCGACCGGCTCTGTGGAAGGTTGAGTGAAGTAACGGAGGAGGAAGTGATGAATATATTCCTGCTCATCTGCAGTCAGTCGGTCGATACATTCTGTGTTGGTTTGCTCTTTGACTCTTGAATGTATCAATTGCTATGTAAATGTTCCTATTGCTGCATGTTTATCTGGGTCAGCCTCGGAATCCAGATGCAACTTCTCTCCCTGACTTGAATCCATGGCCAAGCATTACTCGAGAGCTTCAGCCCAAACACCTGCAGACTCAGACCCCCCCCCCCTCCTCCTCACCTGGTCCAAGACCTCCTGACAAACACAGATCAGGACCCCTCCGGCGGCGTCTATAATTGACTCATCTGCTCGTCGAAGCGTTGCACGGCGTCTCAGCAGGTCGACTCGCCGCCCGCCGCTCGCCACATCCTTGCAGCCCCCGCTCACTAAACAGATGCTGCCGACGACATTGATTATCGTGACGCAGCCGAGCGTGTCGTGTCGTCTTCCTGTCGGCCTCGACCAGCTCGTGTTTCAGCGGCTCTTACTGTGCAATGTTTTTTTTTTATCGCTGCCATTAATTAAAGCAGATTTTACCTACGTTTTTTTTTTTTTTAAATGTGACGCAACGTCCAGAATTCCCTGAAGACACAAACCTTTGACAGAATTCACATTTCACAGTTCTTTAGAAAATACAGCATATAATCAAACAAATACAACAAATTTCAAAATTCTGAGAATTGAGTTTAAAGGTTAGTTCGACTCACCCTCATGTCGACTAATGTTGATTATTTTCTAATCTGTTCTTTTTATAGACACAAATGTTTGTTCATTTTAATGTAGCGACTGGAGCTCAGTTGTCTTCGTCTTATGTGTTTCAATGAGGAAAGACTTCAGGCAGGACCTGAGAGATAACTTAAGCTATCAACAAAACTAAGAATATACAGAATTATTAAAAATTTTCCCGAACAATTCTTCATGTCGAGGCTTCAATCCAAGAGGGACATTACAGTCGAGCAGTTTGAAGGTCTTTTGCTCTTATTCTTGGTCTTGGTCTTGGACTTGGTCTTGGTCTTGTCTGGGTCTTGTCTTGGTCTCGCCACTATCCGGTCTTAGTACTGTTTGTCTTGGTCTTGGTCTTGGTCTTGTTCTTGGTCTTGTTCTTGGTCTTGGTCTTGGTCTTGGTCTTGGTCTTGGTCTTGGTCTTGGTCTTGGTCTTGGTCTTGGTCTTGGTCTTTTCCTAAATGTAACAAGAACAAAAAAAACTAAAGTTTTGTCATCATAGTGGCAGAAAGGTTGATTTATTCATTTTGTTTTGAAGAGCTGGTTTCCAAGCCAAACAAGTGGAATCCTTTAATACCTTCTTAAATCCAGATGGTAATCTGCAAAAGTTCCAAAACTTCTGCTTCTCGTCTCATCGTCAATCCTGAAACTTTGAATTTCAATATTTTAAAACCTTTCGCTACTGATAGAGAGATCATACAATTAAACCTCCTATCATTGATCGACTGGTTATGACTGGAATCTTAAGCATTCAAAGATGACTTTTTTTTTCGGTTTTTGCTTGCATTCCGGATGCAGTTAAGAACATATGTCATCCGTGAGGTACTCAGAGTGGAACCTCCTCACATAGATGGCGTGTTAGGTTCTATGAACATGTGTATGGATCACACCAAGTGTTGTTCTGTCAACATGAAGTAACTTGAGGGATTATGAAAATCCTGCATTATTCAGAGGTTGACCTCTACTGGCCAGAGCTGGTCCTGCAGTTTCTCTTTTTATTTGATCAACTTCTTCAAGGTCAGGAAGATGAATCCACCTCAGATCAGGGGGTTAAGTGAGTTTCTAGACCTGAAGGAAAACACTCAAATCATTTAAAAAAACAGCAACTCAGGGTTTTGAGGACTTTTCGTTCGCTTTCTCTTTGTTGTTCTAATTTTCCTCCTCAATCTTCAAACCCTCAGTAACAATGAAGCTGCTCTCACTCAAACAGAACCACATGATGAGGCTTCTAATGCGCTCTAAGTTATGCCGGGCGAGTGAAAATAACTTAACCCTGCGATCCGTCTCGTTTCAAGTCCAGCTTTTAATCAATCACAGGAATCGATGGCGGCGAGCGCTCCGGCGTTCGTTCCAGTTTCCTCGCCTGGACCACGTTCGGTCGCCGCCATCTCTTCTTCCGCCACTTGTTTCCCAACAAAGGGATGATGGATTCTCATTATGTGGGCGGCAGTCGTGCGAGATGAGCCGCCGATCGATGCCGTTTTGGTGAACGCTCGTCTCTGGAGGTGAACGAGGAAGACGCTGACGAGTAGAGAAAGAATTAAACGACTTAAGAGAGTAACAATCTCACTGTTGACTTTCAGATGATGGAAATGATTCCAGGTGTTCCTGGACTTATTTATTTTCATACTCGTTCATTTCACTTAGACCTTTTGAGCTTTTGTGTGAAGTATCTCTGGAGATATTTATTTTCTTCGAGCAAGAAAAGGTTTGAACGACTGCTTTGGACGAAGTCAGTTTTGATGATTTAATGACATTGCATTGATTGTATTGATCTTCATCGTCAAAGTTGTTTTTGTGTAATACTGTTGTAGTTCTTGTCTCTCGTATTGGTCCAGGCTGTTCTTGGTCTTGGGTTCTCTCTGTTTCACCCAGTCTGAAGCTGTAATGGAGGTCCTGAAGTATAATGGACCGGGACCTTGGTATTGGTGTTGTGTCTCAGACTCGACACTCTTCGGTCTTCGTAGTGTTCTGGTATTGTCTTGGTCTTAAAATGCTCCAGTCCTGTTCTCGCCACTCTCCGGTCTTAATACTGTCTTGGTCTTGGTCTTGGTCTTGGTCTTGGTCTTGGTCTTGGTCTTGGTCTCCGTCTCGGTCTCGGTCTCGGTCTCGGTCTCGGTCTCGGTCTCGGTCTTGCTCTTGTCTTGTTTGTGTCTTGGTCTTGGTCTTGGTCTTGGTCTGGGTCTTGGTCTTGGTCTTGGTCTTGACACGCTCTGGTCTTGGTAACTGTCTTAGCCTCAGCTGAGTCATTAAGTGTAGGTGTAAGAAAGACTGTAAAGACAACATTAAGGTAAATGACCTTCATGTAACCATGTGACCCTCGGATACTTTTAAATAAAGAGCTAAAGCTTCTTTTTAAAGACTAAAAATTCTGACCTCAAGCCTGACTGATAAAGTTTTACCACATTTTGAGATCCGAACCCTGCCGTCCTCTTTTCCATCCTCCTCTTCTCCCATATTGTTTTCTTCTTCTGTCGATAATGGACTATATTTAGTTTGGCTTTCAAGTCCTTGAGCTCGTGACCCCATTTACTCTGTCACTCTGCCTGTTTAGCCTGCAGGGGAATGGCACGGCATCACTTACACCTGCCTTTGTCTGTGTGTGTGTGTGTGTGTGTGCATGCGTGTGTGTGTGTGTGTGTGAGTGTGTGTTCTTGCATAATGCAGCTCTGCTTTATTCAGCTCGGATATTTATAAACGTCTCACATCGTTCATTTTTCACTGTCAAAGATCTCACTTAAACCCGGCGTTGGCTCCGTGATCCAGCAGAATAGGATCCAGGACGATTAAACGAACAAAGATAATCACTTTTTCACTTGCTAACTGAGGAAAGATATTAACTGACTATTTTGTGTTGCATCGACTCTAACGATGACGTCCAATAGATTTGACACGACCAGACAAAAACTGCTCTTTCTCTTCTCTCTGCTCTGAAAGTTTCGTTGAGACGCTCGTGATCCGCTGTGTTTCGTCTTCAATTGTTGATACTTTCTGTCTCTCTTTGATTGTCACAAGTCTGTGGCAGATACGAGTCCTCGTCTCGTGGCGTCGCTCCGCGTAATGAATCACTCATGATGTGGTTTTACAACTTAACTATACAAACAAAAGACTCAAACTTCTGCTTCTACGTCTTCTGTCTCTACAAATACTACAACCAGTGCTTTGGTTCTTCCTCCAGAACTCATGGTTCGAGTCACGTAAAGACCCTTTAATGAAAGTAAACTATAGAAAAGACAAATATATATGAATTGGTCAACAGTACTTGAACAGAAATGTTAAATGATCAGGAAATTCAACATAATTCCTTTGATCTATCTTCTTTATACTTGTACTTTGTTCTTGCATCTACCTACCTAGGTTAGGTTAGGTAGAACTTTACTGAAATTTTTTTTTTTTCAATTTTCCATCCATCCATCTATCCATCTATCCATCTATCATCAATCCATCTATCATCTATCATCTGTCATCCATCATCCATCATCCACCATCCATCCATCCATCCATCCATCCATCCATCCATCCATCCATCCATCCATCCATCCATCCATCCATCCATCCATCCATCCATCCATCCATCCATCCATCCATCCATCCATCATCCATCCATCCATCCATCCATCCATCCATCCATCCATCCATCCATCCATCCATCCATCCATCCATCCATCCATCCATCCATCCATCCATCCATCCATCCATCCATCCATCCATCCATCCATCCATCCATCCATCCATCCATCCCTCCATCCCTCCATCCCTCCCTCCCTCCATCCCTCCATCTATCCATCCATCCATCCATCCATCCATCCATCTCTCTATCTTCAACTTTCAGACATTTAAAAAATTCCTCTCTTCCAACATTAATTCATCAAATAGGATAATCTGACCTGAGATGCTTCTGGATTATCATATAATCCACAGTGTCTTTGTGGGCGACGTTCTAGCGCCCTCTATGTGTCAGTGGAGCGCACACACGGGAGGATTATCTGTGTTTTCCTCATTTTACCGACTATTGTTGCCAACAAGATAAGCTCAGCGGGACGGCAGATAGCGGCTCACAACGGTCCAATAATACTTGGGATCCGTCTCTCTTGTTCTCATGGACTCATGATAAGCAAACAGAAAGACAGACGGCGACTAAGTATAGACCGGTAATATTTCCACACATCACAATTAGTCTCCACGGGAAAATGAAAACTGTGAGAGCGAGAATAATCAAGCTGTGTTCGTCCCTTAACATGGTTCACAGACTTGGTTTCTACTGGTCGGCGATTTACTTTGGGCTCAACTTTTTGCTTTAAATGATTTTATTAGAAAAATAGTTACTTTTAAAAAATGTATTTTGTGCTGAGTTTGCTTTGTTTTATCCTCTAATTAAAAGATGTTCGACTTGATGAGGTGATGTCGAGGTTCTGTTCAGGATAAACAATACAGGAGCAGGCTGTAATGGAGGTCCTGAAGCATAATGGACCGGGACCTTGGTATTGGTGTTGTCTCTCAGACTCATCGCCCTTCGGTCTTCTTAGTGTTCTGGTCTTGTTTCGGTCTTAAAACGCTCCAGTCCTGTTCTCGCCACTCTCCGGTCTCAATACTTTCTTTTCTTGTTCTTGGTCTTGTCACTCTCCAATCTTAGTACAGTCTTGGTCTTGGTCTTGTTTTGGTCTTGGTCTTGGTCTTGGTCTTGGTCTTGGTCTTGGTCTTGGTCTTGGTCTTGGTCTTGGTCTTGGTCTTGATCTTGGTCTTGGTCTTGGTCTTGGTCTAGGTCTTGGTCTTGGTCTTGGTCTAGGTCTTGGTCTTGGTCTTGGTCTTGGTCTTGGTCTTGGTCTTGGTCTTGGTCTTGGTCTTGGTCTTGGTCTTGGTCTTGGTCTTGGTCTTGGTCTAGGTCTTGGTCTTGGTCTTGGTCTTGGTCTTGGTCTAGGTCTTGGTCTTGGTCTTGGTCTTGGTCTTGGTCTTGGTCTTGGTCTTGGTCTTGGTCTTGGTCTTGGTCTAGGTCTTGGTCTTGGTCTTGGTCTTGGTCTTGGTCTTGGTCTTGGTCTTGATCTTGGTCTTGGTCTTGGTCTTGGTCTTGGTCTTGGTCTTGGTCTTGGTCTTGGTCTTGGTCTTGGTCTAGGTCTTGGTCTTGGTCTTGGTGGATGAGTTTGTGAATTATTCAACCAAATTCAGATAATTCTCATTTTTTCTTAAACGCGTTCAAAACTCTTTTAGTTTCTAGCTCTTTTGTAATTGACTCACATGAATGCACCTGATTCAAGGTCCTTCAAAGATATTCCATCACAACATCTTCAACAATAATCCCAACATGAACTTGTTCATCTTGGGTTGGAAGTCGTACAAATGGCTCCAGTCACACGTCCGTGTCGTCAAAAATAAATTCAAAGGGAAAAAGTGCAATATCTGTCTCTCAGCGTCCTTCAGAGCCTGGAGTACGAAGAAACGGGTGGAGAGAAAATTAGGCTTTGACTGAGTTCCAGACCCGTCAGTGACGGCGGCGACAGCTCGACAGGGACACCGGACTTGATTGACACTCATTTGACAGCTGTACAAACGACACGCTGGGAGGGTTCGCGGCTCGTGGCGGAGCGTTTCACGTCCTGCTCCTGTTGAGACATTCAAAATAGATGTTTGACAAGTTATTCGGCGACAAAAGGCAGCCACGTCTTTTCACGTCAGTCTTTTGAGCGCTTTAGAAGTGAATGAAGGTTGTGAGGTGGTTGGAGCTTCTGAATGGTTAAAGAGAAGGCGCTAAAAAAACTCTTTTCTTCCATAGATTTGGATAACTTTGAAAAAAACATGAACCTCAGTTAGTAATAAAGGTCCTTTTCTTATTTAATTATAATGGTTTAACTTTAAGTTTTACTTAAAAGTGTCAATCTTTCCATTGAAAAAAAAATGTCATATATGTCATAATATGCCTCATTTCTGAAAACCTTCTCTAGCTCTACTCTTGGAACGTTCTGTTCTTGAATGTCAACATAAATACTCAACATTGACAGGAATATATATTTTTAAAGGGAAGTTGTTCTGCTTTGAGTCTCACAGGTTTGCACAACCATGTTTGTAACCGAGACACTTATAAGTCTTGACATCTAAAACTGCACGCTAACCATTTTTTCGTTACTAAATCGTTTTTAAAACACATTGAAGTCTTTGATTGTAAACACTTAGAACTAAAGGTGTGTGTCGTGACTGAAAAGAGACAAATATTTCAAAGCCTTTTTTAATGTAGTTTGTTTTTCCCTGATAAAGGCATTGGTCCAAAATAAATGTAACGTATGAATGTGTTTGAAAAGAAAATACAATTTGAAAATATAGTCATGATGGTGATCGGCTGCACTCTGACGCAGGAACTCGGAACTGGCCTGACAAAGCTCCTCACACACACATCATTTAGCCCCAAAAATGCGCAACTCAGTGACCAAATTAAGCCACAAAATAATACTTACAGAAAGTAAGTCTGTCTGTCATAACTGACAAAGTTAAACCCCATAAATAATACTGACAACACAACTCTGTCCATTACTGTCAAAATTAAGCCCCCAAATGATACTGACAGAATGCAATGTAGCCAAAACCACTCAAAGATAAAGTGAAATCATAAAACTAAGTAGTGAATAATCTCTCAATATATTAGCACTTTCATCCTTTCCTCTCTTTCGGGGCCCCTTTCATCCTTTATCTCACTTTTATGCTTCAATCTTCCATTTAACTCTCCCTTTCGCCATCTCTCTTGAGAATTGACTCTCTCTCGTTCTCTCTCTCTCTCACACACACACACACACACACACACACACACACACACACACACACACACACACACACACACACACACACACACACACACGCTACACTCCTGTGAGTTATACCCCACAGACACACACTCTATTACCCAAGATGCACTGGCCTTTTGGGCGCCGGCCTTTTCATCAGCCGATAAAACAACCGGAGTTTTATGGTCTCACCGATTCCAAGTACATCAAGTATAGGGAGGCAAGAGAGAAGAGCATTTATGGCCTCACTTCTTCAGAAAGAGAGGGAAGAAATTGATCAACTGTGAACGAAAGGAGAGAAATATTTGGTAGTTAAATGAAGTAGTAAAACCAGGAAGTCTATACCTCTTTTAAATCCATACCTGTTTTAAGTTCGAAGGTGTTTCTTCACAAATATTGGTTAAAAATACTGTAATATCTATTTACGTTTCTCAAAACTCTTCTTTTTTTTTTCGTGCCTGACTTTCTTTAGACCTTTTCCTTTCCTTAAAAGCCACGATTCTTCTTTCGTGTGTTCTCTGTCTCGGCTGCAGCGAAAGGTTTCGTCCCATGAGCCTCAGTCTGAGTGGTGTTTAGCTCTCTGCCTCTGTTGCATCATGGGAATACGGCGCTAAAGTGTGGAGAAGGTGAAACTATCTGTCTCCAGGAGCTGCCAAATAGTGTTGTTCTGGGTTTACGGCTGAAGCTTCCAAAGCTTTGAGGTTCCCCTTTATTTACCACTCGAAAGAGAATCTTAATGATGTCTCTACTTTTTTACATTAGAACTCAGTAACAGTAAAGTGTTAGTTTCACTGATATCACAAAAGAACTCACAACATGTTTAATCATTCATTCCACGAAATGTGTGTTAGTTTCTTCTGTTGGGAAAAAGATCAAATCGGCATTGGATGCTAAGTAGTAGCATTTAATGTTACTATCGTAACCGTGGTTCTACGAAATGTGCGACGCCCTTGCCTTCGGGATGGTAAGCGGTTGGGATAGCAGGTAGCGGGCGGAGCACTAATGAAGTAGAACTCGTTTTCACCCTTTTGGTAAATGTGCTCCTTATTTGGAGGTTTTAATTCTATATGTGGGAAATAATGTGGGAAATGTTTAATGTCCTTGATGACAAACAATAGATAAAGTAAAGAAGATAATGTAAAATAAAGAGGAAGAAGTCCATTGTAAGAAGACGTGAAGTGACACAGTCCTGATTTATTTTGTGAAATCCAACACTTTATCCGAGAATTGAAACGCTTTGCTTCAGAAGCCAGTCAGATGAACGCGAAACCCCTTCAGAGACCCCGACACAGGCTCCCGAGGCAAAGTGCACGAACGTGGTTGAACGAGCACGAGCGTGTTTTTCCGAGCCGCCGGTCGATAGCCTTGTGTAGCGGCTGTCATTCAGAGTGACAGCCGGCGCCGGTGGCCTACGAGCGAGTGTCTTTGTGGTCATCGACAGTTGAGCTCAAACATCCTCGCCAACCGCTCTTTCAGCAGCAACACCATTCAGGGTCTCCAGACCTCGTTTCATGGGTCGCTCGATGACGCCGGTCTGTGAAAGAAGACCTCATGCGGAGAAGCAGAGACCGAGAGATGGATTTTCATAACATGTTGCAGAACAATATTGATATTTTGAAGTGAAACAATCCGACAGTTTCCTGGTGCACTATATTTAAGGGTTTTAAAAAGAGATATTGATGTTCAGTGTTGTTGACTTCACCCTCTGTACAGACTTAGTTCATCCATTCATTTTCAACCTTATGGGTTTGAAGGGGGCGCTGGAGTCTATCCCAGTTTCTTAAGGCGAGAGAAGGGGGACACCCTGGACAGTACGCCAGTCTTTCTCAGTGCACACAAAGACAGACAACCATTCACACACACACTCATACCTATGGACAATTTCCCAAAGTTCTCAATCAATCTCTGTATGTTTTTGGACTATGGGAGGAAACCGGAGTGTAAACCCATGCAACACAGGGAGCACATACAAACTCCACATAGAAAAGGTCCCTCGCTCAGGACCTGGAAGCGAACCGGCAATCTTCTTGCTGAGAGGCGATTGCTCTAACCATTTGCTACCATGTTCCAGAAAGATACTAAAAAGATACTATTAGCAAACAAGCTAACACTGTGTTCTTCATGCCTCCAGATCACCTACAAGGCTCTGAGCTCTCTGGATCCCAGCGCCGACTTGACCAACCAGAGGGGGAAAGTGTCCAAGCTGCAAAACGAGACCCAGCACATGTTCGTGGGCCTCTATCCCGGGACCACCTACTTCTTCACGCTCAAAGCCTCCACCGCCAAAGGCTGCGGTCCGCCCGTCACCACGCGCATCGCCACCAAGTTTGCCGGTGAGTCCAGAGGATTAACATATCCATCCAGTTCATGTCTTTCTGTCGCAGCCGCCTTTCATTTTTTCACTTCTTCGTTCCTCCGTCAATCTTACCTTTCCTTGTCCCAGGCAAATGTCAATCCAACACAATGCCTCTGTTGTGTCGACGACAAAAAGCCTTCGCTAAGGATTCATTTATCTTCAGACAAAACACTTATTTGTTGCTGGCATTTGGACCAAAGTTGATCTTTGGTGATAAAAAGACCGTTTTATTTTCAGCGAGTGACATTTCACGGCCATAATGTCTGAATGTTACATTTGAAACAGTGATAAACTGGAAAAGCACCGAGACAACAACACAAACTTCTGTTGAGCCACTGAAGAAAACTACTTCTGTGACCTGGACGGACTAGTTATGCTAACTTTTTAGCTTTCAAACTCATTCACTTGAAAGTTTGAGAACTAAAATAAACAAATATGATCTCGACCATATCAAAAAAGGGATTTATTTTATAGTCATTTTAGTTTTTTTGTTTCTTTGCCTTTTAAAGGCAGAAGCGCTTATTAGCCATACAAGTGATTGACCTTCAAAACCTTTGTGGATCCAGATGGTTCGTATTGAAAGCCACTGCCTTCTAAATGAACCCATGTTTAACAAATCTTGGAAATTACATCAAAATCCATTTACTTTTCTTTTTAGTTACAGTACTTTTTGGACGACAAAATATTTTATCTGTCTTAAAAATGTGTCTATTTATCAGTCATCATTTAAACTACATAGATGGATAAACTTTATATCGCACACTCAACACAAAGACTGTCACAAAGTGCTTTGCATTAAAAAACATATATGCAAACAATATACATACAAATACAGAGTAAGTGAGCACTGATGGAAAAGACTTGAAGTAACAGCTAACAGTGACCAAACACTGCGAGCTCGTAGGTGGTCAACATGTCGGGGATATACTGTATACGTTGGAGCCGCTCGACCAAGTCGAGCTTTAAAATAATAAGTAACATTTTACAATATATTCTAAAAAAACACAGGAAGTCAGTGATGGTGATTAAACTATTGACGAGATGTCGTCTGTTTAAAACCAATCAATACTCTGCCTGCTGGGTTTTGAGAAAAGCCAACCTGGTAAAAAAAATCAATATTACTCTTCCAGGCTCCTGAATACAGAGGAGAGCTATATCCTCCACAGCTAAAGGAACAATTTAATGCTGTGACTGAGAACGAGAGGATACAGTGAGTCCAGCAGCTTTTATAGCTGATGTTTGGACATATTTTGGTTTAAAAACAAATGAAAGTAGTTTAGACTTCGTAAAGAGTCATGTGGTCTGTAAATACTACAACACCAGAGTCAAGTACTGGACAATACTACACATATATACTTGTTACTACACTATCACAACACCAGAGTCAAGTACTGGACAATACTACACATATATACTTGTTACTGCACTATCACAACACCAGAGTCAAGTACTAGACAATACTACACATATATACTTGTTACTACACTATCACAACACCAGAGTCAAGTACTGGACAATACTACACATATATACTTGTAACTACACTATCACAACACCAGAGTCAAGTACTGGACAATACTACACATATATACTTGTTACTACACTATCACAACACCAGAGTAAAGTACTGGACAATACTACACATATATACTTGTTACTACACTATCACAACACCAGAGTCAAGTACTGGACAATACTACACATATATACTTGTTACTACACTATCACAACACCAGAGTCAAGTACTGGACAATACTACACATATATTCTTGTTACTACACTATCACAACACCAGAGTCAAGTACTGGACAATACTACACATATATACTTGTTACTACACTATCACAACACCAGAGTCAAGTACTCGACAATACTACACATATATACTTGTTACTACACTATCACAACACCAGAGTCAAGTACTGGACAATACTACACATATATACTTGTTACTACACTATCACAACACCAGAGTCAAGTACTGGACAATACTACACATATATACTTGTTACTACACTATCACAACACCAGAGTCAAGTACTCGACAATACTACACATATATACTTGTTACTACACTATCACAACACCAGAGTCAAGTACTGGACAATACTACACATATATACTTGTTACTACACTATCACAACACCAGAGTCATTATCCGGACAATCTTTCCTGGATGTTGATACGCGGATCACATTTTTGAACATACGAACGAGTAGACGTCTGGTTACCAAAGAGACTTGAGGGATGAACTACTAAAATATTTAAATCCAATTGTTGATTTTCATGTATTTAAAATAACAAAGTATTTTCTCTCAAGCTGCAGCAAAGTTGCTGTTTCCGTCAGATCTGGTGTAAGTGTGCTTTGAACACATTCTGTTGAGTGTTGGTTGAACTCTGGAAGACTTGAGTACAAATGTGTCACCAGTTTGTTATCAGTGTTGTTCTTTGTCAACACTTCCTTCTGACCTTTCCTCCATCATCCTCTCCTAACGCTCATGATGCTAAGAGGTGGAGAAATGCCACGAGAACACGTTACAGAGACGTCGCTCTCGCAAATGTCACGCCGTTCCCAATCTTCATTATGTCGTTCAGGAGGACGACGGAGGGTGAGACTGAAGGAGGGAGTGAAGGAGGGAGTGATGGAGGGAGTGAAGGAGGGAGTGATGGAGGGAGTGAAGGAAGGAGTGAAGGAGGGAGTGAAGGAGGGAGTGAAGGAGGGAGTGAAGGAAGGAGTGAAGGGGGGAGTGAGGGAGGGAGTGAAGGAAGGAGTGAAGGAGGGAGTGAAGGAGGGAGTGAAGGAGGGAGTGAAGGAAGGAGTGAAGGAGGGAGTGAAGGAGGGAGTGAAGGAGGGAGTGAAGGAGGGAGTGAAGGAGGGAGTGAAGGAGGGAGTGAAGAAGGGAGTGAAAGAGGGAGTGAAGGAAGGAGTGAAGGAGGGAGTGAAGGAAGTAGTGAAGGAGGGAGTGAAGGAAGGAATGATGGAGGGAGTGAAGGAAGGAGTGAAGGAGGGAGTGAAGGAAGGAATGATGGAGGGAGTGAAGGAAGGAGTGAAGGAGGGAGTGAAGGAGGGAGTGAAGGAGGGAGTGAAGGAGGGAGTGAAGGAAGGAGTGAAGGAGGGAGTGAAGGAATGAGTGAAGGAAGGAGTGAAGGAGGGAGTGAAGGAGGGAGTGAAGGAAGGAGTGAAGGAGGGAGTGAAGGAGGGAGTGAAGGAGGGAGTGAAGGAAGGAGTGAAGGAGGGAGTGAAGGAGGGAGTGAAGGAGGGAGTGAAGGAAGGAGTGAAGGAGGGAGTGAAGGAAGGAGTGAAGGAAGGAGTGAAGGAGGGAGTGAAGGAGGGAGTGAAGGAAGGAGTGAAGGAGGGAGTGAAGGAGGGAGTGAAGGAGGGAGTGAAGGAAGGAGTGAAGGAGGGAGTGAAGGAGGGAGTGAAGGAAGGAGTGAAGGAGGGAGTGAAGGAGGGAGTGAAGGAGGGAGTGAAGGAGGGAGTGAAGGAAGAAGTGAAGGAGGGAGTGAAGGAGGGAGTGAAGGAGGGAGTGAAAGAGGGAGTGAAGAAGGGAGTGAAAGAGGGAGTGAAGGAGGGAGTGAAGAAGGGAGTGAAAGAGGGAGTGAAGGAGGGAGTGAAGGAAGGAGTGAAAGAGGGAGTGAAGGAGGGAGTGAAGGAAGGAGTGAAGGAGGGAGTGAAGGAGGGAGTGAAGGGGGGAGTGAAGGAGGGAGTGAAGGAAGGAGTGAAAGAGGGAGTGAAGGAGGGAGTGAAGGAAGGAGTGAAGGAGGGAGTGAAGGAGGGAGTGAAGGAGGGAGTGAAGGAGGGAGTGAAGGAGGGAGTGAAGGAGGGAGTGAAGGAGGGAGTGAAGGAAGGAGTGAAGGAGGGAGTGAAGGAAGGAGTGAAGGAGGGAGTGAAGGAGGGATTGAAGGAGGGAGTGGAAGGAGGGAGTGAAGGAGGGAGTGAAGGAGGGAGTGGAAGGAAGGAGTGAAGGAGGGAGTGAAGGAGGGAGTGAAGGAGGGAATGGAAGGAGGGAGTGAAGGAGGGAGTGAAGGAGGGAGTGAAGGAGGGAGTGGAAGGAAGGAGTGAAGGAAGGAGTGAAGGAAGGAGTTAAGGAGGGAGTGGAAGGAGGGAGTGAAGGAGGGAGTGAAGGAGGGAGTGAAGGAGGGAGTGGAAGGAAGGAGTGAAGGAAGGAGTGAAGGAAGGAGTTAAGGAGGGAGTGGAAGGAGGGAGTGAAGGAGGGAGTGAAGGAGGGAGTGAAGGAGGGAGTGAAGGAGGGAGTGGAAGGAAGGAGTGAAGGAGGGAGTGAAGGAAGGAGTGAAGGAGGGAGTGAAGGAGGGAGTGAAGGAGGGAGTGGAAGGAAGGAGTGAAGGAGGGAGTGAAGGAGGGAGTGAAGGAGGGAGTGAAGGAAGGAGTGAAGGAGGGAGTGAAGGAGGGAGTGAAGGAGGGAGTGGAAGGAAGGAGTGAAGGAGGGAGTGAAGGAGGGAGTGGAAGGAAGGAGTGAAGGAAGGAGTGAAGGAAGGAGTGAAGGAAGGAGTGAAGGAAGGAGTTAAGGAGGGAGTGGAAGGAGGGAGTGAAGGAGGGAGTGAAGGAGGGAGTGAAGGAGGGAGTGGAAGGAAGGAGTGAAGGAAGGAGTGAAGGAAGGAGTTAAGGAGGGAGTGGAAGGAGGGAGTGAAGGAGGGAGTGAAGGAGGGAGTGAAGGAGGGAGTGAAGGAGGGAGTGGAAGGAAGGAGTGAAGGAGGGAGTGAAGGAAGGAGTGAAGGAGGGAGTGAAGGAGGGAGTGAAGGAGGGAGTGGAAGGAAGGAGTGAAGGAGGGAGTGAAGGAGGGAGTGAAGGAGGGAGTGAAGGAGGGAGTGAAGGAGGGAGTGAAGGAGGGAGTGGAAGGAAGGAGTGAAGGAGGGAGTGAAGGAAGGAGTGAAGGAGGGAGTGAAGGAGGGAGTGAAGGAGGGAGTGGAAGGAAGGAGTGAAGGAGGGAGTGAAGGAGGGAGTGAAGGAGGGAGTGAAGGAGGGAGTGAAGGAGGGAGTGAAGGAGGGAGTGGAAGGAAGGAGTGAAGGAGGGAGTGAAGGAAGGAGTGAAGGAGGGAGTGGAAGGAGGGAGTGGAAGGAAGGAGTGAAGGAGGGAGTGAAGGAGGGAGTGAAGGAGGGAGTGAAGGAGGGAGTGAAGGAGGGAGTGAAGGAGGGAGTGAAGGAGGGAGTGGAAGGAAGGAGTGAAGGAGGGAGTGAAGGAAGGAGTGAAGGAGGGAGTGAAGGAGGGAGTGAAGGAGGGAGTGGAAGGAAGGAGTGAAGGAGGGAGTGAAGGAGGGAGTGAAGGAGGGAGTGAAGGAGGGAGTGAAGGAGGGAGTGAAGGAGGGAGTGGAAGGAAGGAGTGAAGGAGGGAGTGAAGGAAGGAGTGAAGGAGGGAGTGGAAGGAGGGAGTGGAAGGAAGGAGTGAAGGAGGGAGTGAAGGAGGGAGTGAAGGAGGGAGTGAAGGAGGGAGTGAAGGAGGGAGTGAAGGAGGGAGTGGAAGGAAGGAGTGAAGGAGGGAGTGAAGGAAGGAGTGAAGGAGGGAGTGAAGGAGGGAGTGAAGGAGGGAGTGGAAGGAAGGAGTGAAGGAGGGAGTGAAGGAGGGAGTGAAGGAGGGAGTGAAGGAGGGAGTGAAGGAGGGAGTGAAGGAGGGAGTGGAAGGAAGGAGTGAAGGAGGGAGTGAAGGAAGGAGTGAAGGAGGGAGTGGAAGGAGGGAGTGGAAGGAAGGAGTGAAGGAGGGAGTGAAGGAGGGAGTGAAGGAGGGAGTGGAAGGAAGGAGTGAAGGAGGGAGTGAAGGAGGGAGTGAAGGAGGGAGTGAAGGAGGGAGTGAAGGAGGGAGTGGAAGGAAGGAGTGAAGGAGGGAGTGAAGGAAGGAGTGAAGGAGGGAGTGGAAGGAGGGAGTGGAAGGAAGGAGTGAAGGAGGGAGTGAAGGAGGGAGTGAAGGAGGGAGTGGAAGGAAGGAGTGAAGGAGGGAGTGAAGGAGGGAGTGAAGGAGGGAGTGAAGGAGGGAGTGAAGGAGGGAGTGGAAGGAAGGAGTGAAGGAGGGAGTGAAGGAAGGAGTGAAGGAGGGAGTGGAAGGAGGGAGTGGAAGGAAGGAGTGAAGGAGGGAGTGAAGGAGGGAGTGAAGGAGGGAGTGGAAGGAAGGAGTGAAGGAGGGAGTGAAGGAGGGAGTGAAGGAGGGAGTGAAGGAGGGAGTGAAGGAGGGAGTGAAGGAAGGAGTGAAGGAGGGAGTGAAGGAGGGAGTGAAGGAGGGAGTGAAGGAGGGAGTGAAGGAGGGAGTGGAAGGAAGGAGTGAAGGAGGGAGTGAAGGAAGGAGTGAAGGAGGGAGTGGAAGGAGGGAGTGGAAGGAAGGAGTGAAGGAGGGAGTGAAGGAGGGAGTGAAGGAGGGAGTGGAAGGAAGGAGTGAAGGAGGGAGTGAAGGAGGGAGTGAAGGAGGGAGTGAAGGAGGGAGTGAAGGAGGGAGTGAAGGAGGGAGTGGAAGGAAGGAGTGAAGGAGGGAGTGAAGGAGAGAGTGAAGGAGGGAGTGGAAGGAGGGAGTGAAGGAAGGAGTGAAGGAAGGAGACACAAGTGTTTTGAGATGTTCATGGAGGAAACAGAGACGTGACCAGCAGGAGACTTAGTTTCTCTTAATTGTCCAGAGGTCTCTTCTAATTGGATGCTTCACAACAGGTGCCAGGAGGCCCTTAAAGAAGGTTGAAGAGGCAGATCCAGGGTCAGCGTCGACAATCCATGGATGAACTAAATCATATCTATCTTATCATCAGCTCCCATGATGCCCGAGTACGAGTCCGAGGCTCCGCTGAACGAGACCGAGACCACCATCACCATCCTCTTGAAGCCGGCTCAGTCGCGAGGGGCTCCCATCAGGTGAGGTTTTCAAGTCCTTCTTTTAAAAGAACCTCATACACCTTTATCTTGGCTCTCTTTCCTCCGCCATCCATCCTCTCGTTCTATCCTTCCCTGACTCCTCCTTGTTTGTTCCTCTGGGTCTTTTCACGAAGCCATTAAAGTCGCTCATGCATAAGTTCAATCCGTACGAAGGAGAACTTGCTAAATTTCGCCGGTGGACACTTGGGCTGATACGCTCTTTAACGCTCGGTCGGTTTTAAGACGAATCCACGACCTCGAGTCCAGAAGGTTCGACACCGAGAACAAGTCATGGGTTCTTTTCACCGCACTAGGCGTCAAAAACGTTGATATAAACGGACGTGAAGAAACACCTGAGGCTTTAACCGCTTTAACATTATTTCTACATCCGTTTTTCTTCTATCCATTAAATTAGATTCATTCTTTGCGACTCGTTTTAATAAATATTTCACAGCGAACACGCGATCTCCATCTAATTGGAAAAGAGGAGAACATTGCGCTTCAGTTGCCTTCAGGGACGTTGAGTTCGCACATCACTTCAGAGCGAACAATGTAAATGAATTTGTAGAACGTTTTAATATCTTCACATCCACCGGCTCGGAAATCTTCCTGCACACTAATAAAAATAAAGGTCTTTATCTAGACGTCGTATCGCGAGCGATCGTGTTTGTGGAAGTTTTTTATGATGCGTTCAGGTGCCGTGTTTGTTAATCTGTCGCATGAATGATGAGGATCTCATGCTTTCCTGTCACTGCAGAGCCTGTAAAGAAACGGTTAGAAACAGATTTTTAATGCTGATCAAAACCAATATTTCCTCTTTTTCAACTTTTCCTCTCATTGCTACGAATCAGCTTTTAATGATCATGAAGGTCATTTGGTTTCTTAATGGTACGATTCTTACGTAATGACCGGCGATTAAAGCATAAAAAGATACTCGTTCAATGTTACACATGAAATTTTAATGTGTTTCGCTGCTTCGTTCACTAATGGACTTTTCTCTCGCAATTTGAATCTGTGTTTGTCAAACGGCCTTGTTTAATATTTGATCAATCCCAGCATTCTTTTCTTCCCGACCATTTTAAGAGGATCATCTTTATTTATGTTTACTGCTCACTCTACTCATCGCACTGAAGGGATGTTTTCCTGAGATACTACAAATTGAAATTCAAAACTAAATGCCTCATTTTTATCAAGTGTTTGATGTTTTAGCAATTGTTGATCACATTGTAATTGTCACATTTTATATTTATATATATATATACAATTCATGCAAGTATAAATATTTAATTTTAACTATAGCAATACATAAGATACCAGCCAAAGATAAACTCTTATTTTGAAAAAATACATATGTCCATTGGAAATAAAAGTAGATTAGCTATGAAAAACAACTCTTTTTTAACTTGATAACATGTATAATACATTGAAATTCAAAAGTTGAATGATTCTAACTTGTTTTGTTCACGATAACATGCTGCTTTAACATTGATTCATCTATCTTTTAAAATGAATCAAAAGTTTTTCTTGTGCTGAAAAACTTTAGGTGCTTTGAACTTGTAGAGTCAGGTTAGAAATCTGACTCAAAACTTTTAACCAAAGAACATAAATCAAGTTTCATCTTTACTTCCAGGGAGAGAGTAGAACAGAGTTTACATGTTCGTCTGAATCCTTTCTCAGGCACTGAGCTGTTAGTTCGCTGTTATATCTTTGTCATTGTTTATTCATTTACTTCAAAGGTTTCCAACAAAAAACAACATCAATGAGTTATTATACTATGATAGTTAGAGAATGATGTTATACGTAGTTAAGTAAACATCATAAACATACTTATTATTATTATACTATTTTTTAAATACCTCAAATATCTGGGGTCATAATGTTTTGATGGAACCGTGCACCAAAGCTAAAACCATCATCTAGAGACTCATCTCCAGCAGCTGTTATAAACCCCGACGACACGTGGAAGCGAGCGAGGACGAAGCTGGAAAGAGTCTTGAAACGAAATTTCAGCATCAAGACAAAAACAGCAGGAGTGGTGAGGAAGGCGAGGGTTAAAGAGAGAGAAAGACTCATCTTTGGTCATCTGCAATTATCTTTTATGAAAGCTGCCAAACGGGAGCGGCGGGTAATTGGCCGCGAGCCCCTTCACACAAACATACATTTCCCTAATTGCGTATAATTGTGAAGTAAGTTGTTGGCGTGGAGGATGGAGGTAATTGCAGAGAGCCGGCGTGTTTGTCCTGAGCACTAAAGGAGTCCTCAGCCATTCATGAAGCCTCTCAAACCAAAACACACACACACACACAAACACACACACACACACGAACACACACACACACACATTCAAATCAGACGTACAAACACCTGCTTGCTGGAGCACACAATTAAAAAAAAGCTCAATTTTTGGTTTGTAACTAGTTTGAAAGTTCAATTTCTTTCAAAACATTTATAGTCCTTAAGAAAAAAAAAAAGGTATTTAAAGACGTGACATACACTTGAAACTAAAATGAACTCACAAAGAAAAATGTATTTCATATGTTTGTGTAATTCTTGATTACAAATGTTGCACTTCTGAAGATTTTTAACTGAGTAAAACACACAGGAAAACATTAAATAATAACAACAATACAATAAACATTGTAAAATGCATGTTTATCCTTTAAATTGACTTTTCATTAAATTTGAGTGTTTGAATCATCGATATAATAATTATTATCTATAGTTTTTTCATGTTACTGTATCAATATTCATCAGCAGTGTATTTTTTTTTAATAAAAAAATAAAATATATATATATATATATATATATATACAGTATATATATTCAAAGGCTTTTAAATTTAATTTTGTTTAACATAAATAAATAACACTTTATTGCGGCGTTCGTTCAATTTTTGTGTTTCAATTAAACTTCCGGCCACTAGATGTCAGCAGTCATTGCGTCCTAAGCACATAAAGGAAGAATGAAAACCTACGACATTTAGTTGACTGAGGACGAGAGGATGCAGTCGACGCCACCAAATTTTTAAAGCTGATGTTTGGACATATTTTGTTTTTCTGTTTTTATTGATTCAACCAAAAGAAAAAAGGCACAAGATGTCAAAAATGTAATTCAATTTTATTTTATTCAAAGAGTCTTATCCTAACAAAGTTATCTCAAGACACTTTACAGTTGAAGTCAGACTATAGTGGAGAAAAGAAAAACAGATCCCAGCCATTTAACAATGAGTAAATCACATTACAGTCGATTGGCGAGAAAATACTTCCTTTTAGAAGGCAGAAACCTCAGGCAGAACCAGACTCCTTGTTGACGGCCTCCTGTTGCGACCGGCTGGGAGGAAGGATGGTGGTGGAAGACAGATGGACGGAGAGAAGAGTGAGGGAGGATACAGTGAGAGGGAAAAATATATTTTAAAAAACTTTGCAAGTGTATAAAAATATATCGTATCTTACTGCAAGATAAGTGTTTTGCTACAGTCGTAGTTAAAGTACAAATATGTCATGATTTGAAAGTTGAAAAACCTTCCTCCTCAACTGTCTTCACTTCTCTCTCCAGCTACTACCAGCTGGTGGTGAAGGAACATCGTAAGTCCAAGAGCCGTCGCGCCGCCTCGGAGGCCCCCGAGTGCTTCGTGGCGCCCTTCAACTTCCGAAACGCCTCCGCCTTGGACTCGTCGTACTACATGGCGGCCGAGCTGCCGCCCAACAGCCTGACGGTGGTTCAGCCGTTCACCGTCGGCGACAACAAGAGCTACGGAGGCTTCTGGAATCCTCCCTTGTCTCCGGCCAAGAGCTACAGCATCTACTTCCAGGCCGTCAGCAGGTCCAACGGGGTGAGTGCCGACGTGCGATTGGTTCATTTCTGGCTTCTTAAACGACTAAACCTCACTTGTAAAAAAAACGAGTTCCCACTCACAGCTCGAGCTGCCATGTTTTACTTTCAATCAATGTTATTTTAATTTTCCACCACAGTTACTCGATTTGGCAAGTCCAGTCGACCCGAACGGGCTGGCGCTGTGATGTAATATCCTGCTCCAGAAGGCAGATTTCCCACAATGCACTCACTTGAGGAAAAAGCGTCCACGGGAACAAACACGCATGATTGAACAAGCCGCGGCGAGTCATTGGAATTTATTTATTAATTTTATTTCGGAGGGCTTTACCTCAGAACCTCACGTTTAATTGGATCGCAGTCAATCCAATCAGTGGAAGGTTTGTTTGGGCCGCGGAGTGAAGCATCATGGGGGTTTTGGTGGTGGTGTGGTTTGTGCAGCAAATTGAAAAAGCAGCCACTGTATCCAGGATGATTCCCGAGTCATCGAGGCAGAAAGAAACAACATGAATTCCTGGAATCAAATGATTTCCAGCTGATGAACATTTTTGCATGTCGGACTCAAAAAAAAAACAAGTCGCAGGAAATAAGTTTCTTCGGCAAACATCTTTTACAGTAACTTAAAAAACTTTTTAGGTGTTTTTTTGGTTTCGTTTCTGGAATTAACTTTTAAGTATGTTTTAGAATTTCAGTTCCGTAGATAGTGGTTTGTCGTGTGGGCTCACAATAAGAAGGTTGTGGGTTCAATTCCTTTTCTTCTGGGGTTTTAATGGTCACACTTTAGTTGCCTGACTTTCCTCTGGGAACCTTTCCAGTGTGTCCCTCACATACACGTAAGATTATGAGTGTGAATAGAATAATTGATAAAGACTTAGAATTGTTGTGTTTTTAAAAATCATTTGTGTTTTTTGAAGTCATTTTCTATTTAATGTTTAACTTAACAAACCTTTTCTTAAATCCTTTAATCAGTTATCAGTAAGAAAATAGTAATAAGGAATAAATAAAAAAGAGCTAAACCAAATGCTAATTATATGTGTAAGTAAGTCAGTGAAGCGCTTTTCCAGACCAGGGTCACAAAGCGCTTAAACAATCAAAGAAATACACAAACAAATAAATACTTTAAAGGTCAAGATAATACTGAGAACAACACAGGAGTCTCAGAAAATCAAGGAAAAGCACAAATAAAAATGTCTTGAGATGTTTCTTGAAGGAGTCAGTAGATCATCAAACACAGATGTTTCTTGAAGGAGTCAGTAGATCATCAAACACAGATGTTTCTTGAAGGAGTCAGTAGATCATCAAACACAGATGTTTCTTGAAGGAGTCAGTAGATCATCAAACACAGATGTTTCTTGAAGGAGTCAGTAGATCATCAAACACACATGTTTCTTGAAGGAGTCAGTAGATCATCAAACACAGATGTTTCTTGAAGGAGTCAGTAGATCATCAAACACAGATGTTTCTTGAAGGAGTCAGTAGATCATCAAACACAGAGATGGTTCCAAAGCTTAGGAGCAACAGTCTGGAAGGATTTCTCTCCTCTGGTCCTGAAGTTCAGGAACCATCAGTAGATTCTGATCCACAGACCTCAGAGCCCGAGCTGGGGTGTAAGTCTGGATCAGATCACTGATGGAAGGTCTGACCATGAATAGATCTGAAAGTAAGAACCAGAATTTTAAAATGATCCTGAAAGAAACTGGCAGCCAGTGAAGAGTTTGAAGGAGAAATGTGAGTTCTTCTACTAGAGCGGCTCAGAATTCTGGCTGCAGAGTTTTGTATGAACTGCAGACGAGACACATCCTTCTGGTTTAGACATGAAAATAAACTGTTACAATAGTCCAGGCGAGAAGATCATAGAAAAAGGGAGATTATTATTTTTCTTTTCTCAAGGAAGTTTATAATTTAAATATTAATTTATAATTTTAACTTTTAATTTCACGAACCAATTGTGTCTTTTTTAATGAAATCTAATGGAATAATGTTTCTTCTCGCTCGTCGTTCCGCCCACGACTGCCGCTCACAGTAATATCTGTTTACAATCTGACACCAGCTAAACTGCACCGTCGTCAACAACCCTGACCTCCTTCTTGCTCCTTTAATCTTCCCGGCGCTCCTGATTTTACTACTTCCTCTCCTCCTCCCTCCCTCGCTCCACCTCTGGGGCGACATGTGTCTGATGCCAGTCTCTCGTCAGCCATCATCGTGCCAATTAGCCGCCGCGCCACTCGTTTAAACGGCGCACCTGCGGCGGCCGCGGCGTCTCCCTCGCCGTTCGCCGATGTCACGAACACTCTGTTGCCCGAGAGCCGCCCACGATCCACAGAACCGGGTGCCCGCGGCAGAATGAAGAGCCTGGGAGATCGGGGGATTTTGGGGGCGAGAAGAAGAGGGTGAACAAAAGAGATGGAGGGAGAATCGGAGCGTAAAGGGTGAAAACCAAGTTCAATGATCCTGATCAGGAGATAATTAATGAGACTCACGTCCTTTTAAATCCTCAAACAGACGTTTGGTGTCTTGTAAACACGCTGGTGTTTACACTGGCGGAGACTTTCAGAACCAACTCTGTTCAATAAACTTTTGGGAAATGTGTCTTTAACCCTCGTGTTATCTCAGGGTCAAGGTGACCCGAAGGCCCGAAAAACCAACGTGTTTGTGTCTGGGTCAAAGATGAACGACATCCATCACTGCATATGTATTTATGGAAGCCAGGTTGGTCTTTGACCTTTGACCCAGAGACAACACAAGGGATACCACAAACACGTTGGTTTTCAGGCCTGCGGGTGACCTTGACCCTGAAATAACAAGAGGATTCAGAATCAGCGACGACCAAATGACCTCAGTGAGGATTCATGTCGAGTCATTTGAGTCTTTCATTGCCACTTGTTGCTCTACTTCTACCAAATGAGTCTTGGTTTCGTGGCAACAACATAACTGACGTCTGAGCGCAGGTCTAAAATTAGAGGAAAGTCAAAATGGTGGTTCCCTTTAAACCGGACTTACTATTTCATTCATTCATTCATTTTCTTTACCGCTTAATCCCTTAGAGGGGTCGCGGAGGGGTTAAAGACTATCCCAGTTTATTCGGGCTAGAGGCAGGGGACACCCTGGACAGGATGCCAGTCTGTCGCAGGACACAAAAAGACACACAACCATTCACACACACACTCATACCTACAGACAATTTCCCAAAGTTCTCAATCAACCTCTGCATGTGTTTGGATTTTGGGAGTAAACCCACACATCACGGGAAGAACATAGAAACATGTTTCACTAAAGCACAATGCTGTGTTTCACAAATATCTTTAAAACTGTTGTCACGGTGAAAGAGGAAACATTTGTGTTCAGTCTGAGAATGTTTTTATACCAAAAGCGATTAAGCAACACTTGCACCTGGGTAGCTCCTGGTTTCCCCGACAACAACATCTCCTCATGGCTCTCAAGTCATTACAAGAAAAGGTCAAGGAGGTCAGTATGTTGTGGGCGGGTCTAAAATCAAAGGATAATCAAAATGGCCGCTCTGCTTTGTAACCCTTTACCTCGATCTCACATCCAACCTGGAAGCGTCTCTGATCAGTGCAGCAACATTTTTTGACGCATAGAAAATAATAGAAACGTATCTGATAACTTAGAGAAAGAACAGGAGAGAGATTTTACGCGAGATCCGTGTCGCAAAATCCGGATTCAAACCAACTTTATCCGCGTCATCTCGCGGCAGCTGTTGACGAGATAGTTGGGGCAGGAAACGAGTTCTAAAAGTAAAGTGTTTCCACTCAATTTCCAAAATAAATAATTATCGGCAGACGTAAAATTACACTTAAAACTGAAGCATAAACATTATATTTCGTTATATTAATTACGTAACTAGGTGGACGCACAGAGGTTAACTAGGGTTGATACTCTTGTATCAACTTGTATGACCTGTGTTGGACATGTCAGTGAACCTTTTTTTCTAGAAGTTTTACTCTCTGGATCCTGCGACGTCGCTCTGTCTCGGGATCGTTTCAGAAGATGTGCGTCTCAGCTTCAGTTCGACTTGATACGTTTCCCCTCGAGTGCAAACGACTTTGATTGATTATCGTCTCATGATTTACACTTTGGAGACGTGTCACTAGAAATGCAAAAGGTAGAATAAAACTCCTCCAGAAGCGACAGGGGAAAAGCTGCTCACGGTGTTGACACCATTAGATCCTCAAAAAGACTCATTTAGGAAACTCCTATTGTCTTCCAAGACAAGAGAGTGACAGCCGGAGGGACCCGGGACTCGTTCGGCGGGTTTCGGGAAAAAGAACTACAATCAGACACCTTTTTTTTTGACAAGTAAAAAGCTTCGGGGGTTGGCCAAGGTACTCCGACAGTCTTTCACTCATAAAGTGCCTCAGAGTGCAGTTTTAGGAGGAAGACAGAAAAGATTTTATCTGACGTCAATCATGAGGCACTTAGTCGACCTGGAACTCCTGCGATGTACCGACGCGTAACTTCGGATTATTTGCATAGAAACTTTTTCTTTGTTTGATCTGGCACTTCCACAGATACGAGGGAAACATTTGTCTGTGCAGACAAAAACGAATCATGTTTCTGGCAGCTACACACAGTAATAAAAACTCACTTTTTAAATATTTGAATTCAACTTGTTCAACTCATAAAATCAATACACGATTGCTCTCCACATTTAACATGTTGTAAACAAACTTGATGAAAATGAGAAGAAAAACCAATCGCTACAATGTTGCAGTTACACTCTTCTGAGGCCAGAGGGCGCCAGAAACGTATTTTCAATCTCACGTATTGGGATTTTAAAGCCTTTTAAAATTAAGGTTTTGTCTTCTAATTTAATCTTATTTTATTCATTTATATTTGTAAGTATTTCTTCTCTGTCAAGTGAAAGGGAACTGAAACGCTCCAAAATATTTCTATATATGTCAATAGTTATTTTACTATTTAAATTATAATTAGAATAAATTAAAGTATGTATAAATTAAGTTAAATACTATCAACTTTAAGTTTCTTTTCTATAATGTCTTCACATGACACTTGTTTATATTTATACTGCCTTTATTTGCCTTCTATCACCCTGTTAAAGTGTTAGTTCACCCAAAATCCAAGTGTCACTTATTTTCTACTCACCATCATTTTGACTAATGTTGGATTTTTTTCAGAGTTATAGACAAAATGTTTTGTTCATTTTAATGTAGCGACTGGAGCTCAGTTGTCTTCGTCGAAAACGCAGCAGTGTTCTATCAAAAATAGCAGCAATTTAAAAAAAAAAGAAAAATGTTACATATTAAACCTTTAACGAGTTAAACCTAATTAATTGAAAGAGGACAAATTATAATTGTTTGTAGCTCAGAGAAACATAAATTAAATTATTCAGATAAATTACCCTTATAGTTTAACACGTGGTTTTTATTAATATCACTTGTGTTTTTTCGCCGCGACTCGACGTCTCTGAACGCGTCGCTACAGCGACGGAGACAGAAAAGCTCTCTCAGTGTGAACGTCCAGTCAAGACCAGTGAGCGACTGTTTGAGTGAAGAAAAGAGTAGATGATGCTTTAAAGCAGTGCGGAGGGCGAGGACGCTCACCCGCACAGCAGCTGCACTCTCCCGCTACACAATTAGTATTCTTGTCAGGATCCACAAAGTTGACTACTACACACTCGCGCACACACACCTCGGTGTCTCGCCGTAAACAACTCTCCTCCGGGTGGAAGCCAGGCAATAAATTGGCCTCACATTTATTAACTTTGCTCGGAGCAGCCTCCCGAGGTTCAGCCCATTAGCAGGAACGTGAGCGCGGCTGCCGCTGTTTACCTCCATGAATCCACGGATCTGGACCCTCGGAATGGACGGAAAATGGGCTCGATTGAGCCAATTTATCCCAAACATTAGCCACTTGTTGGGAAAGCGAGCTCACTCCCTGGACGGATGTTTACACCCGAGGCCAGAAACTCATTAAATATATTTAATAGACTAAACAGATGAGAGATTTGCTCGGAAGCTTTTATTACGATTGAAATTTCCCTTAAAGTTACCTTTGCTGCTCCTGAGAGCCCCCTAGTGGTGGAGAAGAATTGAATTACGCTGCAAATTAATATAAATCAAGTCAAACTCAACATTTCTTTCTTTCGTTTTTTTTACTTTGAAAGTGGAATCTCTTTTTTTTGTTACCAGAAATGGACCATTCAAGATAATTACCATAATATAAATAAGTAAGAAAATGTTCACGCGACGCTTCCATTTTCTTTAATTCAAATCTACATTTTTATTTAATACAAGTTCTATCTTGAAAAATGCACACATCGTGACATTAAATCTCAAGTCCTTGAGCTACTGAGAGCAACAGGAATCAAGTTGAGATCCAGATCTAAACTAAATCGACCCTGGCTTTTTGACTCAGTGGTGCATTATGGGAAGTCGGGTTCATTCGAACGTACGTCTGATACGTCCCGTCCGTCGATCTGGTCTTGATTTCTTCCTTCTCTCTTCCACAGGAGACCAAGATCAACTGCGTCCGCCTGGCGAACAAAGGTATGAGCATCGATCGTTGTCGCCGTCACACCGAAGACGACACTTAGATCCAGAGTAGTTTGTGTAGCATAAAGAAAACACACATCGACAGCAACATGGAGAAGGAGATGAGAAGCGACAGGACCGAAGCTGCCCAACATCCTAACTGCATGACGTCATCTCATCCTCACTTCTCTCTCTCTCTCGACTGCACTGTCTTCCACCTCCTCTTCTCCCTCATCCGTCCAGTGGAACATCAGGGACATTATCCAGCGTTTCACTGCCTTCATTAGAGCCGCTGGATGGAGGCATTAGAAACCATTCCATCCCATTTTAGTTTTTGCTTTCTCCGCTCTCGCCTCCCATCTTTATTTTGCTGCTCTGTGTGCAAGGCGACATGCTTTCAAAAGCTTATTGGGCTCGCTATTGATTTCTCACCCACTGTACGCCTCTCTCTCTCCTTCTCTCTCTCACTCGATAACTACTTGTTTAAGATCTCTTACACTTCTTCTGCGGCCATTGTCTATCAAGCTCTAGTATCGCCCATTTCCCGCATCACTCTTTGCTTTTTTTTTCCTTTCTTCCATCTCCAGCCTTTGTGTTTGTGTGTGCGAGGGTCTCGGTGGAGGTCTGCGTTCTGTCTTCATGTTTGGGAAGAGACTTGTTTTCAACTTTGTGGCTCCACTGACCCGTCATCTCTGGGGATTATTGGCCCTGAAGTCCTATTTCTTCACGAAAAACCATCTGACGCTCAGAACAAAATGGAGTTTGAAGATATAAAATATATACTTATACCAGTGAAGCTTCTAATGTGTCAAACTCAAGGCCTAAAATGACCTAAAATGACACTAATGTTCAAGATAAGATAATGAACTTGTCGATGTCGACAATTATAAAGACAAATATTAGTAAAAATGTTGTTAAAGTGAATTGTTTGACGAGTTTTTGATCCATCTGAATTAAGACTGGTGTGTCCCCCTTACACTTAATAATTTGAGTTATTGAGTTATTGGCGTTCACACTGTGCACTGTGCTAAAATATAGTGCATAGTGCGCTATGCACACTCAATTTGCGCACTTAAACGGACAGAAAATTGAGCGTGGATCGATGGACACTTTACGCCCTCAGCGGCCGCCATCTTAGAGACGTAGATGAAGCTAAACTGAAGCTACGTCACTGAACGACGCGTCTTCGCAGGAGATACCGACGTAAATGTCTCGAGAAAACAGTACATTTACTACAAAACAACACAACAACAGTAATAATAACACAATGAAACACAACTTAATAACTTGTTTCAATTGGAGAGAAACGCTGTCAAGTGTCAGTGATAGTGTTTCAACGACTGGTTACAATCAGTGTTAAAAAGTAGTAGAAGAAGAAACTGTCGAGTCATTTCCTGTCAGTGTGTAGCAGCAGAGTTGGATTTGAGACAGAACTACACTGAATATATTTGAGCACTGAGCAAGTAAGTGCACAATACAGTACAGTGTACTGTAAAGCACTTTGAGAAGTGCATGATTTGAGACGCAGCAAGAGATTAAATTGCAACCAGATTTATACTTCCTGTCACAGACAGTGAGGAAAATGTACTTTTCTATTAAACCTGTGACTTTGACGGCTCAAGGATTTCGGCCCGTTGTGAAAATTGATTTTGACACGCTTTACTTATACCAACTGTTATTAGCTGAGCAATAATTTTCCTTTGAAAATGATTTTTGCTTCCTTAAATGAAGACACAGTTGGTTCACAGAGGAAGAAATCTTTGCCAAAATATTATGATTAGAGAATAGAAATTAACTAGTGGATTACGAGTGGAATTTGTTTGATGTTGATCCAGAAGCCAAACAAAAGCACTAAACAGGGTTTAATTAAGAGTAGAAGTGAGTCTTATGTAAAGAGAGACTAAATGTGTCGTGTTATCGAAGGTACCATGTAGCATGTACACAAACAAAGAAGCCTATACTAGTCTCTCTTAGAGAAATAAAGTTAGATTTCATTGCTAGTTTTTCCGTAGTACCTTTCAATTTGTTGGGATCAGGAAGTTTGTTTCCTGTGGTAACTGGGTGGGATGGTGACGACCAGTAAAGTCAAGATGAGATTCACTTCTCAGTAAACCAGGCTGTTCAATTCCCCGACAGGTTTGAAGCCACAAAGTTTGCTTACTTTTCTTTCAACCATCACTCCATTTTTTTTCTCACCCATTTTCTCCTTCCTCGTCTCTTTTGGCCAAACCCCAGGAGTTCAAGGCTGACGAGCGTTTAAAGCGTCACATCCACATCCACTGACTAATCCTCACATCTCAGCCTAATGTTCCAGCGTTTATATCTCACTACGATCTGCAGCTTCTACCAACAAAAAAAACAAAAAAACACATCATATCAATCTGAGGATGAAATGAACAACAAACATACGTCTTTTTTTTCTTAGACTTTCTTCTTCTTTCTTTTTCCTTTTTTTGTTGTTGTTTGTTTTTCTCTCTGTCTCTCTCTGTCTATCTCTCTCTCTCTCGTTCATGCTCTCCGGCGGGGATGTGCGGCCCTTGGCCTTAGTGGTAATAGGTAGGGGACAAATAACAACGCCGTACATTCTAGTCATCCCAAGCGAAGGTGATTATTGCTTTCTAGGCAGAAGATTTTCTTCCCCATCTTCTACTTTGATCATCACAAGTCCCCATGAACACAACACAGACCCTGTTACGTTTGATTTTGTGCCCCTTCCCCTCTTCCTCCTTTTTTGTTTATTGGACTTTTCTTTGCTTCTACCCATTCGGGTTTTTGTCTTCTTGCCCTTTCATCACCATTTTAGTGCTTTTGTTTGCATGTCTGCTCCGCTTTGACTGTCGCTGGCTGTGTTTGGGTGTCCACTCTGTCCGTCTGCACACACACACACACACACTCTGTCCGTCTGCACACACACACACAAACACTCTGTCCGTCTGCACACACACACACACAAGCACTCTGTCCGTCTGCACACACACACACACACACACTCTGTCCGTCTGCACACACACACACACACACACACACTCTGTCCGTCTGCACACACACACACACACTCTGTCCGTCTGCACACACACACACACACACACTCTGTCCGTCTGCACACACACACACAAACACTCTGTCCGTCTTGCACACACACACACAAGCACTCTGTCCGTCTTGCACACACACACACACACGAATACACACACGATACAACATATAACAACACATTTAAGAGAATCATCATTTAGTGTCTTCAAACTGTTTTTAAAGAACATAAAGTGAAGTAATAATATATTAAACATTTGTAAAAGCTGATATTATCTAATCTCACGAAAAAAATGGCAATATTTTAAAATAAATCCTCTTACAACTTTTAAAATTCCCTTTGTTTTGGTTTGGTCTTAAGAATTCCGCTAAATTGGTTGAAGATCAAGACGTATATTCATTTCTATTCCTTAAATCTCTTATATTTAACTGGCCTTTTTGTTGATCTGAAACAAATATATTTGACACTTTTTTCAAAGGAACCTTTAATTTAATGTAGTCGTCACAGTTCTGCTTTTATTGAGTCATTTGAACTCATTTCCAGCGTCTGACACAAAAAACGACGTCACAGATGCTGTTTTTAATTTCCACTGTGGAAGAGAAAGAGGTGAAGTTGTTGTCAACGCAGGCTTTATCTCCAAGTGCTTCAAAAAGATACTCTTAAAAAATGATCACAAATGAATTATGTCCAGAGAGTTACAAACTTCTCAAGATGATAAATCATTTGATTTTAAATCAAATTTTCCACGTACAAATTCACATTTATTTACGGGCTGTTCGATTTAGATTTACAAAAATCCAACCTTCAGTTTAGGATAATTAATTTTCAAGATGAGAAAAGTTCATCACGTCATGAGTGTGTCATTGATAGATTCATCTATTCCGACGCTTTGCTGCTTCCAAAGATCAGAAATAATAAAAGCGACATGAACTTAATCTGAATTGCTTTCATTAGCCTTGATTTCCACTTGAAGATCCGTTTATCAAGTTGTTCTGAAACCTGAAAGATTTGGATTCAATGCATGAACCTCAAAGTATAAGTTCGAACAAATTTCAAAAAACTTTTTTTTTTTTATCCAATTTGGTTCATGGCCACGAAAAGCTGAAAGGAAACACTTGTCAACCAAGACAATTCCCTTCCAGGAAATCTCTAGAGTGGGCTCTGCGCTTTACTCCATAACGAAAAAACTATGAAAGCTACAAAAGAGTGAAAGGCCACGTTGATCATTTGGATTTCTATCTACATTTTTAAGTTTGAATGGTTTGTCTCTTTCAAAGAATGCTGGAGATGTCGACCTTTGAAAAACAAAGATTATTTTTTCCCCCCAGCACCATTCATTGCCAACAGGAAAGAAGTGGAACTGTAACCGTATTTTCTGCACTATTAGGCACCGGATTATAAGGCGCACCTTCAATGAATGGCCTGTTTTAGATGTGTTTTCATAAATAGTTTGCACCGGATTATAAGATGCATAGAATAAAATATACAGTCAAACGTTTGACTGGGGTTGTGTAATGCGTCCACTAGATAAAGCTGTGCTAAAGGGACGGTCATCAAAACAGTCAGATAAAGTCAAACTTTATGAAACGTTCTGACAACTCCGTTCACTCCCATGGTAACGATGTTCAAATGATGTTTAAAGGGCTTCCAGCAGCAGCGCGTGAGACAGGTGTTGTTAGCAGATAGTGAAGTTGAGCGCGAGTATGACTGGTTGAGCACGCAGCAGAGTTATTTTAAGTGAATAGAATAGAATAGAAAACGTTTATTCATCCCCAGAGGGGAAACACACTTTTAAGTGTTCAACAACCTAGACACACTCGCTCTAACCGGTGGCAGTAATCGCACTCCATATGCGTCCGCCAGGATGTGACATGCAGAGTCATGGAAGTGTTTGTAAACAAGTCACCCACCAGTTAATGTTCATATACAACATATATCGAACACAGCCCAATAATTAGACTTAGATGTTCCTCCTCATGTTGGATCAAAAACCTACAACCGAGGAGAGATATTTTTCGCCGTCATCATGTCTTGCTTTGGTCTTCCTCTGCACCAGTGGGATCGACTCTCAGCTTCATGAGCAACATTAACGCCTGAACAAAAGTCAAACACTGTCGGTTCCAAATGCACGTTTTAGTGAAGCTTCATCATAATCTGTTGTTCCTACTGTTGTCTACAAATGGAATCATCGCTCAGCATCTTAAGTTGTGAGAATTCTCCACTGATGCTTTTTTTAATGGTTTAATTTAGCGATTCAGAGACTGGCGAGCAGAGAACGAATGTTGCTCAACAAAGCAACAATAAAAACACTCGAGCAACAGCGATGCCGAGGGAATCGGACTACACGCCGCTTCAACCTCGTCGGCGGATGAACTCGAAAAGACCCAAACACAATGATGTGCGTTGCGCAGAAGGGAATTGAGGTTGTGAGGCCGCTCGACTGTAATCCACTGAACGACACTCGGAGGATGTCGATGAAAGCAAATGAGAACATTTTCAAATAAATCCACTTATAAAATTCTCTTCATTTTGGTTCGTCCGTTTAAGAATTACTCCAACTCCCAACTGGGTCAAGATGAAGTTAAAAATGATCCGTAACATGTATCATTTATATTCATTTGATCTCTTATATATGTTTGACTGTCGTCTTTGTTCAGGAGAAAACTAGAAAAAACATTTTCACTGCTTGACAAAAACCTTTGATGTCACATGATGATAATTCGGGTCATTTTCTGACTCATTACCTGCGTCTTGCGAAAGCGACCTCGCTGACGCCGTGGGCCTCATCTGGAGCGTGAGCGGAAAAGAGACGAGGCGAGACGTTCCGTGAACGATCAGTCTGGCGCTCGCGGCGGCGACGGTGAGAAGCGTCGCTCTCAATCACAGTCACCATTAGCGAAGACGCCCATTCTGAGGGTTTGTGTCGAGAAACGTTGCAGCAACACTGATGCAACGACGGCCTTCGTGCTCGTCCCCGGTTGAATCATGCAAGGACCATAATGCACTGCAACAGTTCAAGCTGTGTTTAAAACCCAATGAGTTTTACTTTCACTTTCATTCTCCCGTGTCCTTATGTAGGTAGCGAGGGGCGGAGTCTATCCCAGCACTAGTACTACTTCATCCACGGACCACATAACAAATATACTTCTTCTTGAAGTGTTTTTTTTCTGATGGTTTGTTGTCTTTGTTTGGTGTTCAGTAGCAGTTGGTCGACCTCTTGACCTTTTGAGTCCTGGTTCACTTGGAACCCTGGGCCGAGAAGATACTGAAAATAGTATATAGTGTTTCGATGTACCATGCTGGTGGAAACACAACAAAAACTGGGTAGCGTTGAGTTGAGTCAAGTAGAGTCGAATAATGTTGTGTAGTCTAGTCGAGTAGAGTCGAGTAGTCGAATGGTGTGTAGTGTTGTGTAGTGTCGAGTCAAGTAGAGTCGAGTAGAGGCGAGTAGTGTAGTGTTGTGTAGTCTAGTCGAGTAGAGTCGAGTAGTCGAATGGTGTCGTGTAGTGTTGTGTAGTGTTGAGTCAAGTAGAGGCGAGTAGAGGCGAGTAGTGTAGTGTTGTGTAGTCTAGTCGAGTAGAGTCGAGTAGTCGAATGGTGTCGTGTAGTGTTTTGTAGTGTCGAGTCAAGTAGAGTCGAGTAGAGGCGAGTAGTGTAGTGTTGTGTAGTCTAGTCGAGTAGAGTCGAGTAGTCGAATGGTGTCGTGTAGTGTTGTGTAGTGTTGAGTCAAGTAGAGGCGAGTAGAGGCGAGTAGTGAAGTGTAGTGTAGTTGAGTAGAGTCGAGTAGTCGAATGGTGTCGTGTAGTGTAGTGTAGTGTCGAGTCAAGTAGAGTCGAGTAGAGACGAGTAGTGAAGTGTAGTGTAGTTGAGTAGAGTCGAGTAGTGGAATGGTGTCGTGTAGTGTTGTGTAGTGTCGAGTCAAGTAGAGTCGAGTAGAGACGAGTAGTGTAGTGTAGTGTAGTTGAGTAGAGTCGAGTAGTCGAATGGTGTGTAGTGTTGTGTAGTGTCGAGTAGAGGCGAGTCAAGTAGATTATGTCATGTTGTCGAGTAGAGTCAAGTAGTGTCGTGTAGTGTAGTGTCGGGTAGAGTAGAGTGTAGTAGATTCTGTTGTGTAGTCGAGTAAAGTTGAGTAGTCAAATAGTGTTGTGTAGAGTCGCGTCAAGTAAAGTCAAACTGTGTTGAGTGGAGTCAAGTAGAGTCGAATATGGTTGTGTAGTTTCGGGTAGAGTCGAGTCAAGTAGAGTCGAATCGAATAGTGTTGTATAGTGTTGAGTCAAGTAGAGTCAAATAGTGTTGTGTAAAGTCGAATAGTGTTGTGTAGTCCAGTAGAGTGGAGTCAGATGATTCGAGTAGAGTGAAGTAGAGTGAAGTAGAGTGAAGTAGAGTGAAGTAGAGTGAAGTAGAGCGAAGTAGAGCGAAGTAGAGTGAAGTAGAGTGAAGTAGAGTGAAGTAGAGCGAAGTAGAGTGAAGTAGAGTGAAGTAGAGTAAAGTAGAGTGAAGTACAGTTGGTCCACGTGGGAGAAAAACAAAGAAAGACACATAATTTATCTTTATGACGCTTTTTTAACCTTTTTTTTTATTTAATTTATATTCTTTGCAAACCTATTCCCTTTGGCATTTAATCATTTAAAAACTTTTTTACGGAGGTTTTTCTCTTTACTCACAATCTAAGTGGATATATTGGCTAATTGTTTAAGAATAATCCAAGTTTCCACACATTGATATATTTCATAAAAGTTCCTGTTAAGAATCAAAAGGAAACCGACTTTCTATAAATCAAGGTCATTTAAGTAAATAAGAAAAAAAACACATCATGATTTTCTTGTCCTCGTCTGAGTATTGATTCGGTTCCGAGCCTCTCGTGATCGATTTCTGCTAAAAAAGAGGAAACCTTGTGGTTCAAACCACCGAAGGATTTCTTACACGTGGTTCTCGCTCGACGCCACGCTTCAGAAGAACCTCCTGACGTGGAGGTCAGTCTTCAGACTCGCTTCAAATAATTAAAACCAAAACCAAAGACGCTCAGATATGACAGGATGAGGAGCGAGTGGGCGGATCGTTGTCAGTGTGTGAAGCTGAAGTCTGGGGCTGAGGTACGAAGCCAGAGCCATGGATCGGAGAGAAGAATATGGACGTATTGATTGTTTTCTAATGAGGAGACTCTGGAGGAACTAAACTGAACTTTTGAACTCACAGAAGCTTTAGTTCGTCTAATTATTCTCCAGCTACACGAGCGATGCTGAAGAACAAACTCATGCTTTTTTATCCTGCTTTGATTATTAAGTTGAGATGATTTATAATAAACTTGAAGGTCAAATAATGTGTGTGTGTGTGTGTGTGTGTGTGTTGTTGTGATGTGTGACTCTATTGTATCATCAGTGTGTGTGTGTTGTTGTGATGTGTGACTCTATTGTATCATCAGTGTGTGTCTGTTGTTGTGATGTGTGACTCTATTGTATCATCAGTGTGTGTGTGTTGTTGTGATGTGTGACTCTATTGTATCATCAGTGTGTGTCTGTTGTTGTGATGTGTGACTCTATTGTATCATCAGTGTGTGTGTGTGTTGTGATGTGTGACTCTATTATGTATATATATATCATCAGTGTGTGTGTTGTTGTGATGTGTGACTCTATTGTATCATCAGTGTGTGTGTTGTTGTGATGTGTGACTCTATTGTATCATCAGTGTGTGTCTGTTGTTGTGATGTGTGACTCTATTGTATCATCAGTGTGTGTGCTGTTGTGATGTGTGACTCTATTGTATCATCAGTGTGTGTGTTGTTGTGATGTGTGACTCTATTGTATCATCAGTGTGTGTCTGTTGTTGTGATGTCTGACTCTATTGTATCATCAGTGTGTGTCTGTTGTTGTGATGTGTGACTCTATTGTATCATCAGTGTGTGTGCTGTTGTGATGTGTGACTCTATTGTATCATCAGTGTGTGTGTGTTGTTGTGATGTGTGACTCTATTGTATCATCAGTGTGTGTGTGTTGTTGTGATGTGTGACTCTATTGTATCATCAGTGTGTGTCTGTTGTTGTGATGTGTGACTCTATTGTATTGTCATTAATACCGTTAGTCTCCACCTCCAAAGGACTCAGTCTATAAACAAAGCGTGATCACAGCAGGAGGAGTGAAGCCATTATTACGTCATCATGGACTCTCGTAACCTCTCGTTCGTCCAGATTTCAGAGCAACTTTATAAAGTAATAAAGTGTAAAACATGGTCATGATGAGAAGTTACTGTATCTTGAAGAAAGTCTTCAACATTTACTAAATAGCAGGCGAGTTGGTCATTAGTTTAACTGTAACATCAGACAAAATTGGCTGAAACTCACAAAATCCAGTTTAAATATATATATAAATAAATTTTGATCAAAGACGAGCAGAAAAAAACATCTGATAAATCCCCCCGTCTCAACCAGATCAGACCCCCGGTGGCCCCCGTGGCCAGTTGAGTTTGAGACCCTTAGTTAAAAGTTCACTCTTTTGCGATTGCTTTCGAAAAACAGTCAAAAAGCAACGTTTTAATTCTCACCATATGAAACGTAACGTCCTGATACTTAGGGTTGTATAGAGTTTCAATGTCAACATATTCAAAATAAGCGAGAGAAAATAAATATTCCAGGACCTTTCAAAACCAAACCAATCATTAAGAAAAATAAAGTTAAAAAGTCTCATCTTTGCTTTAACTGTGAAGATAAAAAGCAATAATTATTTGCACTTTTGCTTTTTTTTTCACCGTAAGACTCGACATCCAGAGTCTGATGTCGCAGCTTAATATTAGCATTTAGGAGAGAAGTCGCCGGTATTTTCTCTGATTCTTTTGATCATTTCAATGCTTCACCTTGATGCCAGACTCGGGTTGCGTGGCTGTCATCCTCCCGCAGCTGCATCCCAACCTGTGTCGCAACAATTTACCACTTTCTGCTGCACAACCTTGTCAGCTCTGAACTCCAGGTGGCAGGAATTTAACGTAATAATTGCTTCTATCCGAAGAAAGAAACCTTAGATATTCTGTGAATATAGTACATGATGCAGAAATGCTTCCACCAGAAGTTGAATTCATGGTCACTGTGACTTACTGGACCTTTTGGACAAACTTTTTTTTGGTTAAATTATAAAAAACATTTAGAAATAAGACAAACAAATTAATCTTCAACAATGAAACTAATCTCCCAAATGGTTTATGTCTACTTTGTAAAACACCAATACTAAGAATAATACTATATTCAATATTACATTAAATAACAGTTTGACCAGAATTAATTTATTAAATCTACTGAAATTGCACTCAAATACTAAATGTGTAGGATTTAATTAAGTGTTTCTGGCGCCCCCTTTTTTCAATAGTGTAACTGCAATGTTGTGAATTATCTGTTTTTGGCTTATACTTTTGTTAAGAAAATAAGATAAAGGCTCTTCATTCGTCAATATGATGATTGAAAACTAAACCAATTATTTCCGAAAATATGTTAATAATGTTACTTGTTGTTGCTTTTATGATTCGTTTGCTAGATTTAGGCATATTTATTGTTCTGTCAGTTTCACTGAATCCCTTAACAGTAGATGTCTCATAGTTTTGGGGAATTTTCTTGGATTTTTGACCAATTTGTCAAATTGAGAAAATCTCCGCAGTCAGGAGCCCTCTAGTGGCCAAAAACAGCAATAGTTCTACATAAATGTATAACAAAGGCAATGTTTCTCGAGCAAAAAAAACTGAGTGAGTGATTAAACAGATGTATTTTTATTATTATGATTATCTTTTGTAGCTGTGAAGTACAGTTAAACTTGACCAACAAACTATTTGACATAAGTGGCTTTGAAACAAAGTTTTGATATCAAGTACGTTTTGAACTTACTTGGAATATAAAACAAAACAAAAAACGACAGGTTTTTTTCTGGTTTTGTAAATAATGCATATGCTGTATTTGGCAACGGCGCATCTGCGATTAAACAGCATTATTGATAAAGTTTTCTGACAGACGAGGCAACTCAAATAAAAGCTTTTATACTTGCATATTGTTGCTTTAACATAAACTTTGGTGAGTACAGGGAGCTTGTAGTACCCTGTGTTTGTGTGATTGTGTGTGTGTATAGATGTGTAGAGTGTATTTGTGTAGCAGACTGTATTGCTGTTGTTTTTCCTGACAAAGTTGTGATCATACAATTGTACAAGGAAGCATGCACACACTGTCATGAGAAGCTACGCATGTACTTTATGCAGTATGTGCAAATAATATTCAGTACACACTCACACACTTATGGATCGCTGCCACAGCATAGTTCAGATTAGTAATCCTGTTAAACACACTCAGCCACGGTGACACTAATCCACAGGATGTAAGTCGCAGCTGCTGACAAACAATACCAAAAATCCAAACCCTCGCATCAAACCCGCCATGCAAGGCACACACACACACACTCACACACACACTCACACAGACACACACACACACACACACACTCAGATATAATCCCTAAGAAACGAATGCAATATGGAGGTAAACAAACGGGGTATGTTAAAACCTTCCACGCACACAGGCTGATATTAAACAAACCTTTTTGTTTTTTATTAAAATATAAATACATTTTTAAGCATTTTTTAAAATTTAAAATATAACATTAAACATGGACATTCTGTGTGAGACCGAGTGTCCTCCATGAAAAACACAAGATGAGTTTTTAAGCTTCGCTGTTGGACTCCAGATTAATCAATCTTTCCTACATTTTGACAAGATTATATTTTTAATATTCGGACTTGAATTTTGTTTTTTACTGTTGTCACGCCATCAATGAGAGAGAAGGACAAAAACAAGGGGATAAAAAAATATATATATATATATGTGGTATATCATTTTCAAATGTATGTATAAATGCTAAACCTGATGATCTGTAAACTGAAATGCTTGAAGAAGTATGAAAAGTAGTAGTAGTGGGAGTAGAATAAGTAGTAGAAGTAAAAGTAGCGGAACTAGAAGTAGAGGTAGAAGATGTCATAGTAGAACTAGAATAAGCAGTAGTAGTGGGAGTAGTGGGAGTAGTAAAAGTAGAAGTAAAAGTAGCAGAACTAGAAGTAGAGGTAGTAGAAGTACCAGTAGATGTATAATAAGTAGTAGTAGAAGTAGAAGAATAAATAGTAGAAGTAGTAGTACATTATATAAGTAGTAGTAAAAGTAGCAGTAGAAGTATTATTAGTAAAAAAAAAGTAGTAGGAGTAGTAGAATAAGAAGTACAAGAAAGTATAATTGGAATTAGTAATAAATGTAGAAGTAGAAGTAGTATTAGTAGTAGTAGTATTAGTAGTAGTTAGTAAACAAGAGGGTTTTTCAAGTAGAATGAAGTTTCTAGGTGTGAGTAGATGAAAGTAACTGCAGTGGAAGGAGTTAATATATGGAGAAAGTGTAGAAAAAGAGGAGTAGAAGAAAGAGTTGAAGAAATAAAAGAAAGAGAGAACATAACTCGCATTTCAGGAATGAACTGAATTGATAAAAGTTTGAACGGTTCAAAGAGGATAGAATATGTAGGAGGAGATGCAGAAGAAAGTTTAGGTCAGAAGAGCATCAGCGGATCTCAATAGTGTGAACGTCTTCAGCATTAACACAATTAAAAGTCTATTTTTATGACGTTGTTGATTTATATAATCGTCCTGTTCAACTAAACCAGAGTCAACCTCAGTAATAAAACATTAGAGCATCGAAGCAGGAATAAAAAAAAACGTTGATTTAAACATCAAAAACAAAAGCTGTCAGTGGAAAACATCAAAGTAGATCCAGTCACAATGATCCGTCTTTGAGACCCGTGACCACCTGCCACGAGAACAAATCGAACATTCCGGACCTGACCTGCTAATAAGTGGCCCGTGGCGGCCCCCTGCTGTGTTTACACGAGGCCCCCGGTTCGATCAGAGTTCACCCGCTTCTCCGTGGGTGCCCTGTCAGCCTGCCGTCTAACCGTGAAACCAACCTGAACCTCCAGATGGGGTCGACGGTCGTTACATCATAGAGCGTCAGCACGAGGCGACCCCGGACAAATGGGGTCACGGTGTAGCGTGTCGGGCGAGGCGAGGAAATCGAGGGTTGATACACCTGCGGCCGATGACTCGCGTCTGGACGGCGCAGGACTGTGATGAAGCGATGACGTTCATGGAGGGACTGAATGTTCACCCGCCGGCCCCATGACACACGAACCCCTCCAGGGGGTCTCAGTGGTTTCATGTGGTCGAGGTTCAACGCCGAGTACGAAGATATGTGGTTCAAGGACAATAGTCTTATATAAGATGAGGAAAATGATCTTAAATAATAATAACTAATATAAAATATTGTATTTTAATAATACAAAAAAATGGGGTTGAGAGGAGCTAGAACGATGCCTTGAGGAACTCCAGATTCTAAGTGAAGAAGACATTAAAACCACAGCATATTCTTCATATATTTGACCTTAAATTTAATTTTATTAATTAACAATATATCAACATATCGTTATCATCCAGTAGCATCTGGTTTATTAAAAACAAACTTTTATAACCAGATCCTCATTATAGATAAAGTAGAAAAACATCCAGACACCAAAGTTTGAATTCCTTCATTTTCCTGTGAGATTTATATTTTTCTTCCAGGCCTGGAGGTAAAATTCAATGTTTGATTTAATCATTGATACGTTGAAACAAGTCGTGCGTGTTTGTCCTTGGGAAGATTTTAATGAAATTTAAAGCTGTAAAATTAATAAATAATTATTATGAACTGTCGGATGTTTGTTCAACAAATATTCTCTGACCCTCGGGTGGATTTAATAAAAAAAGCAAAATGACAAAAACCTTGATATGAAACAGAATACACTCAAATGAATGAAGTAGAAGAAAAATCCTTATGTAGCAAAACCTAAAACAATGTAAGTTGAGGGGAAAACTCAGATTCTTAACCTGACACGTGTTAGCTTCAAATCGATTCTGACCTCCTTGGCAGAGGTAATTCATTCAGTGGAAACTGAAGCTAAAGGACTTTGAGAAGAGAAAAAAAGTTTTTGTGTGTTAACAGTTTTCCTGCAGAGATGAAGTGAAACATTTTAAATATCAAATGTACTTTTTAGATATAAACACTTTTTGTTGTCAATCTTTCTGTAGAACATATTCACACACTGTACACAAACCAAACACAACAACACAATCCTTGACAACACTGACTGTTACAAACCATCTTCATCCAGAACATTTTTTTTTTCCCTTGAAGTCTTTTCTCTGCATGTCTCCTTTACCTGCACGAGTCACTGGTGGTGTTTAGAGCATCTTCACCTTGGGATCACCTGTCGAGTCCATGTGTGGTCTTTGTGTTGCTCTGACGTCGGAGCTTTTTTTCCCCGAGGGTCGAGGGTTCGACTCTTCCTTCTTCCCGGCGCATGCTCTTCCTCCTCCTCCTCTTCGTGCACGTGCTTCTTCTTCTTCTTCTTCTTCTTCTTGTGAGAGTTTCCTTCCCCGCCGATGACTCTGTGCTGACCTGTGTGTTCTGGTGTGATTGTGCGCATGTGTGTGTTTCTCTGGGACGTGTGTAGGCGCGTCCACGCAGGACTCGGACGCCATCGAGCCGGAGAAGCAGGTGGACGGCACGGTGAAGATGGCCGGCGTGATCGCGGGGATCCTGATGTTCGTCATCATCCTGCTCGGGGTGGTGCTCACCTTCAAGCGCAGGTAGACTGACACACAAACACACCTTTGAGTGTGTAGCTTGAGTTAGTGTGTGGTCATGCATGTCCTTTAGTCTGCTTCAATCAATCAACAATCTGAATTTTCCTCAATTTGGTCATTTAAAATATACAATTACAAAAAAAAGAGTTCACTAAATTGACATTTTTAGGATTAAAACTAGAATAAATATTGTAATAATTTGCCTCCATCACCTGATTTTCTTTCTTCTTCTCTCAATCACTCACCTCATACCTTCTTTTCTTTTCCGATGAACTCTCAAGATCATCTTCTTCCTTCATGTTTTTGTCAGTTTTGCACGATAACAAGGTTCTGGTCGAGGAAACGTGGATCTGTGGAGCAGTTAGTAGAAGCAACAGGTGGACGTGAACGAGTCTAGGGAATTAATTGAGATGCTTTTCTGAACCCGGACCATAGGTCATGACCTGGAGGTCAGAGGTCACGCAGATAAATGTCACGGAGAAAGACTGACAGGTTGAAAGATTCATGAGACGATGACGAGAATAGCAGGATGTAGAAAGATTGACAGGAAACTGTTGAAATCATGTTGAGATGTTATATTCTCTGTCTTTCTTCAATTTGATGGTTTGTTCCATTTGTGAAGGATCATTAAGCAAAGAGGTTAAAGGTCGAGACTCGTGAGATTTATTGTTTTTGTATCTATCTATTTTCTCTAATTTTACTTCATTGGTTATTTTAGCATTTGACGAAAGTTTTGGACCATTTATAGAAATAATAATAATAATAATAACACTTTTTATACAAAAAACGTTAAAACGTTCGTAAATTACATCATTTAGTCAGGAGCCTAGAGAATAATACTACAGTGACTCGCAGAGTAATACTATGGTAACTCGCAGAGTAATACTACAGTGAGCGGAAGAGTAATACAAGGTGACTTGCAGAGTAATACTACAGTGATCTATATAGTGACTTGTGGAGTAATCCTACGGTATTTTGCAGAGTACTATTATACTATAGAGCCTCAAGAGTACTACTATGGTTACTCACAGAGTAATACTATGGTGACTCATCAAGTAATACTACAGTGATCGGCAGAGTGATACTACGGTGACTCGCAGAGTAATACTACAGTGATCTGCAGAGTGATACTACAGTGATTTGCACAGTAATACTACAGTGATCGCCAGACTAATACTACGGTGTCTCGCAGAGTAAAACTACAGTCATCTGCAGAGTGATACTATGGTGACTTGCAGAGTGATACTACAGTGACTTGTGCAGTAATCCTACGGTATTTCGCAGAGTACTACTATACTATAGAGCCTCAAGGAGTAATACTAAGGTTACTCACAGAGTAATACTATGGTGACTAATCAAGTTATACTACAGTGATCGGCAGAGTGATACTAGAGTGACTCGCAGAGTAATACTACAGTGATCGGCAGAGTGATGCTACACTGACTCACAGAGTAATACTACAGTGATCAGCAGAGTGATACTACGGTGACTTGCTGAGTGATACTATAGTGACTTGTGGAGTAATCCAATGGTAACTCACAGAGTAAAACTGTACTATAGATACTCAAGGAGTAATACTACTGTTACTCGCAGAGTAATTCTATGTGGACTCGCTGAGTAATACTATGGAGATTCAAGGAGAAATACTACCGTGGTTTGCAGTATTTCGTGTAACCGTTTAAGCGACGGAGATTCATGAGCTTTGGTTATAATATTAAGAAACAATTGAAAACTTTGACACCTCTAGTGGACAGGATGGGAATTTGTGTAGAATGAATCGAATCTTCTAGCGTCAGAGTCTTGATCGTACACGAGTCGACTCCTCGTCTCAGGCCGTCCTGGAGTCGAGGTCGCGACTGAGCTCCTGCTCGGACGGATTAGAAGGGAAAACATGTTTCAAAAGCGCTCCAGACAAATGGATCCAGACAAAGGCAGAGTTACCATATCATAGAGCGCTTTATAGACACATGAATATTTCATCACGCACATTTAGTCCAGCGCCAGAAAGCCTATTTTTTTGCCAAATCAAAAGTGTTTCACGCGCCTTTCAGAGGCCATAAATAATTCAGCGATAAAACGAAGTCTGGAAGTGAGCGCACTCTACTGTCCAATTAATCTTTCAGACCGGCTCAACACATGCTCTGCATCGGCAACGCCGTGTTGCCGATCGTGTTGACGTGAACGACGCCGGGCAGGGACGTGGTCTTAATGGCGGTTCTGTGTTCCGTCGGGCAGGTGAACCGGTGCCAGAAGAAACACTTTTCATCAAAACCTTGAGTGGAGCATGAATAAATAATGTGGCTTTAGCTCTTAAAAAACACTTTTCCCACGTTTCACCGTCAGTGGAAGTTCAACTAAACTGTTGTTTTTCCACAGTTTAGGCACCGATTGGACTTCAAGCTTTGAACCGGAAGATTGTTGTGTTTTTTTGTATGTTTGGAAACAGTTATTAGATCTTAGTACATTTGATAGAATTTAATACTATTTTTGATCAATTCAGAGAGAAGATATATTTTAATGATTTAGCCAATAAATAGTAGTTAGTGAAAAAAAGAACCACAGAATATTACAAGAAAATAAATTATTAGACGTGTGTATAATCGAGAATGTGGCGAAGGTAGAGGTATCATGGTACTGGGTCAACGATAAGATATATAGTTTTACTGTAGTAACAAGTATATATGTGTAGTTGTGTCCAGTATTTGACTCTGGTGTTGTGATAGTGTAGTAACAAGTATATATGTGTAGTATTGTCCAGTACTTGACTCTGGTGTTGTGATAGTGTAGTAACAAGTATATATGTGTAGTATTGTTTAGTACTTGACTGGTGTTGTCATAGTGTAGTAACAAGTATATATGTGTAGTATTGTCCAGTACTCGACTCTGGTGTTGTGATAGTGTAGTAACAAGTATTTATGTGTAGTATTGTCCAGTACTTGACTCTGGTGTTGTGATAGTGTAGTAACAAGTATATATGTGTAGTATTGTGGAGTACTTGACTCTGGTGTTGTGATAGTGTAGTAACAAGTATATTTGTGTAGTATTGTCCAGTACTTGACTCTGGTGTTGTGATAGTGTAGTAACAAGTATATATGTGTAGTATTGTCCAGTACTTGACTCTGGTGTTGTGATAGTGTAATAACAATTATATATGTGTAGTATTGTCCAGTACTTGACTCTGGTGTTGTGATAGTGTAGTAACAAGTATATATGTGTAGTATTGTCCAGTACTTGACTCTGGTGTTGTGATAGTGTAGTAACAAGTATATATGTCTAGTATTGTTTAGTACTTGACTCTGGTGTTGTGATAGTGTAGTAACAAGTATATAAAGTATGTGTAGTATTGTCCAGTACTCGACTCTGGTGTTGTGATAGTGTAGTAACAAGTATATAAAGTATGTGTAGTATTGTCCAGTACTCGACTCTGGTGTTGTGATAGTGTAGTAACAAGTATTTATGTGTAGTATTGTCCAGTACTTGACTCTGGTGTTGTGATAGTGTAGTAACAAGTATATATGTGTAGTATTGTCCAGTACTTGACTCTAGTGTTGTGATAGTGTGTTAACAAGTATATATGTGTAGTATTGTCCAGTACTTGACTCTGGTGTTGTGATAGTGTAGTAACAAGTATATATGTGTAGTATTGTTTAGTACTTGACTCTGGTGTTGTGATAGTGTAGTAACAAGTATATATGTGTAGTATTGTCCAGTACTTGACTCTGGTGTTGTGATAGTGTAGTAACAAGTATATATGTGTAGTATTGTTTAGTACTTGACTCTGGTGTTGTGATAGTGTAGTAACAAGTATATATGTTTAGTATTGTTTAGTACTTGACTCTGGTGTTGTGATAGTGTAGTAACAAGTATATATGTGTAACGATTTTAAAGAATCATCAAAGGATCGAAAACTTCCTCCAAAAGTTTACAAATATTAAAACTTCTGACTTTTATTTCGATCCGTGATGGTTGGAGACGTGGAGATAAGGACTAATGGTCCGTGCCACCTCACCAGCTGGCGTCACGGCGGCGTCGGCTGCTCCTTCCACGTCAAGATTAAAAATAAACATCGACTCCAGATGGATCCGCGACACTTCCTCGGATATCAACGTGAACTTCCTTCAAAACTTCACGGATCGTTTCTTCATGATCGAGAGCAATGTTGACGCATCGACGCGACGTCCAGATTCAGTCACAACTCTTACGTTAGTTTGTCGCAGAAAAAGATAAAAAACAAAACAATATTACAGATGAAAACTGTAAAAAGATTGAAAATTATGAGGAATAAAAGTGTCATTACTTGATACTGATACTGTTCCAAAGTCAAGGATCCTTGATGGTTGAGAAATTAGTCCGAAGAGAAAAACGTTTAAATAAAAATACGTCCAAAACGACTTGGTTTTGAATTACAAACCATTTATTATAATCAACCCAAATGAAAACTTGAAAAATACATTGATTAATGCATGGTTTAAAGACATTATTAATCAAACTATGATTCCAACAATGTTCAGATTCTAACTCGGTCTTAAAAGAACCCGAATCTTTCTTAACTATTTTTTATTAAACAATGTTTTATTTGATTTACTGTCGATTCATTTGCTGAATCATTACATCTGAGCTCCATAGATAACGCCTCTGACTCATGTGTTATGAAACGCTTTTCGTCAGTTTTTGGAAACAGATTTTTAATGTATTGATTTGTTCTCTTAGCTTTTTAAGAGTTTCAACTTTTTTGAGTCGTTGATTCGTGAAAAACTGTTCAAACTAAGCACTAAAAACTGTTCAAGGACATTTGTTTTCAGAGTTTCCTTCCATCAGTAAGTTGTTTGAGTTTTTACAAGAATATTTACGTTAACAGATCGTTAGAGATACTAATTAAAGGGTTGAATGGTTTGATTTAAGTTAAAACAAGATTGAAGTGAAGAGGTTTTTGTCTGAAGGTGGCGCAGGAGAGTCGTGTGAACAGAGAAGTTGTTTTATGATTTAGAAAAGTCAAGGCTGGTCCATGATTGACAGCAATTATGGATTTTTTTGTGTTATTGTAGAAAGTTTCAAGAGCTTTAAGGTCGAATAATGACTCACTCATGAAGTGAATGTTCTTCAAGACGCAGTAACTTCTCATCATGACCATGTTTTACACTTTATTACTTATAAAGTTGCTCTGAAATCTGGACGAACGAGAGGTTACGAGAGTCCATTATGATGTAATAATGGCTTCACTCCTCCTCAGGCTGTAATCACGCCCGCTTCGTTTATACAACGAGTCCCTTGGAGACCATTGTTGACGTGCAGTGACAAACCTCCATGTTTGACCAATCACAGCAGAGTAGGTGTGGTTATGGTCAACAAGATTTAATCTCCAGAAAAACGTGTAAAGTGTTTTCAGTGGGCGGAGCTTAAGATCATTTTCTAATGTCAATATTTCAATAAAAAAAATTGTACAAACACACACTGATGATACAATAGAGTCACACATCACAACAACACACACACTGATGATACAATAGAGTCACACATCACAACAACACACACACTGATGATACAATAGAGTCACACATCACAACAACACACACACACTGATGATACAATAGAGTCACACATCACAACAACACACACACACTGATGATACAATAGAGTCACACATCACAACAACACACACACAATGATGATACAATAGAGTCACACATCATAACAACACACACACACACTGATGATACAATAGAGTCACACATCACAACAACACACACACACTGATGATACAATAGAGTCACACATCACAACAACACACACACACTGATGATACAATAGAGTCACACATCACAACAACACACACACACTGATGATACAATAGAGTCACACATCACAACAACACACACACACTGATGATACAATAGAGTCACACATCACAACAACACACACACTGATGATACAATAGAGTCACACATCACAACAGCACACACACACTGATGATACAATAGAATCACACATCACAACAACACACACATACACACTGATGATACAATAGAATCACACATCACAACAACGCACACACTGATGATACAATAGAGTCACACATCACAACAACACACACATACACACTGATGATACAATAGAATCACACATCACAACAACACACACACTGATGATACAATAGAGTCACACATCACAACAACACACACACGGATGATACAATAGAGTCACACATCACAACAACACACACATACACACTGATGATACAATAGAATCACACATCACAACAACACACACACTGATGATACAATAGAGTCACACATCACAACAACACACACACGGATGATACAATAGAGTCACACATCACAACAACACACACACACACACACACACAGTTGATGAGCTTCTAGAGTGTGTACAAACACACACCTGGTCTCCTCGTCTGCTGCTTCCTTCTTCACTTTTCTTCAGATTCATAAAATCAACAGTTTTCGCTTCAGTTCAAATCCTCTTGAAAACGTGAGATTTAAGTTCCGAACATCAACAGATGATTCCGTTTCAAGTCCCTGTCGAGGCGACATTAGTGACGATGACTTGATGAATAAAAACAAGTGAAAGAAAAGTTTGTTTTTCAGGCGCTGACAGAAAACCACGGCGACGCCTCATTAGCTGCTTAGTTTGTTAACAATGTTGATGAATAATTCATGCGTGACCGAGACGAGACGCAATCACAGATCCGCGGTAATGACTGTGATGTTTGAGACGAGACGTTGGGAGACAAAAGGCAATTAGACGAGAAGCTAAAAAGCTTTTTTTGTCGCTCTGAGATTTTAAGATGTAATTGAATAAACGAACAGAGAGAAAATCATTTGTTTTATTCACTTTAGTTTGACGCGTAAGTTTGTTTTTAAATTTTGAATCGTCTGAAGATCATTGTTAACTGTTGTCGACACAAACACCATTCAGAACGTAAGAAGAAACACTTTTTTATTATTAGAAATATATATACTTTTTTGTGGTATTCACTATGGTTTTTCTGGACTATTTATTTCATGTTTTCAGATCTTTTCAGTTTATCGAGGGTAATATTTTGTGTTTCCTGAACTTTTTTAACCCCTAAACTATTGAGATAAATCCGATAAACGCTGAAGATCATTGTTAACTGTTGTCGACACAAACACCATTCAGAACGTAAGAAGAAACACTAAAAACTTTTTTATTATTAGAAATATATATATTTTTTTGTGGTATTTACTACGGGTTTTTCTGGACTATTTATTTCATGTTTTCAGAGCTTTTCAGTTTATCGAGGGTAATATTGTTGTGTTTCGTGGTAACTTTTTTAACCCCTAAACTATTGAGATAAATCCGATAAACGCTGAAGATCGTTGTCAAGTATTGTCGACACAAATAACAATCAAACCGTAAGAAACTGGAAGAAAATAATTATTTTTATTTTTATTTATTAGTGTTTTCATTATTTATGGATTTTCTGGAGTATTTATTAAATGTTTTTGGAGGTTTATCAAGGGTATTATTTTTGTGTTTCATGGCAACTTTTTTAAACTCTGAAGATTGTTGGGTTTAGTGGGATAAACCATAAAAAACAGACTAAAAACTGACGAAAAATGAATAAAATAGGAGAAAAAATTATTGATGTAGACAATAATTACCACAATATACTAAGAAAAAAAAGGAATTAAGGTATTAATACATGATCATTTCTTTGTATTTGTAGGAACACATGAAGCTGACACTTTAAAAAAAAACATTAAATAAATAGTCCAGAAAAACCCAAATAATCACCAAATCTCAATATTTTTTGGATTCCCCTTTAAACTCCTAAATTATTGAGATAAATCCAAATCCCAGAACCTCACTGAAGATCGTTGGGTTTAGTGGGATTAACCATAAAAAATGACTGAAAAAACTGACGAAAAATGAATAAAAAAAAGAACATAAGAGACGTAGACAAAGGAAATAATTAACAAAATATAATTACTAAAGAACAAAGTAACCTGAACAATCCGGAGTATCTTTTTTTGTTTTTTTTCTTCAAATAAATGCGATACAGTACAATTGTTAGCTCTTGATGTTGTGTTGTGTTCAGGAAGGAACTTCCTCCAAGGCCTATTTGGCATTTTAAAAAACTCAAATTCATGTTTTTTGGGTCAAATAAACTCTATGAAGTATTATCGTAGATGCACCATAATGTAGGAAGTTTAGTTGGATTGAAAACTCCTTTTTATTAAAACTCAAAATCGGTTTAAAAAAGAAAGTTTCTAAGTTAAAGCAGGTATTAAAACATGATATTTGCTTTTTATTCGTAAGAACAAATGAAGAATACATGAAGAACACGTGATATTTTAGTCAAAACTTGTCATTTTCTCTCTAAATATCTCTTGATTGTGTGTTTGGCATTTTTTCTTGTCTTTTCTTTCCACCATTTCTTCTCATAACTCAATTCTATGAACATAAACATGTGGTTTTTAAACACAAAGATCTAAATGAAAGCAGCAAAGAATCTCAAGAGTATATATATATGTGTTTGTAACTGTCACTTTAAATGTTGATCCAGAGAATGTAGTGGCAGCTTCCAGTCTCACGCCCTCTTATGTCTTTCTCTATCCTGTTTCCTGTGTGTGGCTCCTCCCCTTCCTGTCCCGTACCTGCCCTTGCTCCGATAGAGAGATTCACACGTGGAGAACTCTGAGCGTGGGGTATTGTATGTTTACTTCTAGACATCAACGCATCGCTGATCACTTCATCGGGATCTTGTGACATCAATCATTCATTTAATCAATATTTTTAACCGTAATTCTACGACTTTTTATTTATTATCTCATTTTATATTCGTTCAGATATATTTTATAATTCTTTAAATTTAAAAAAATATATATATTTCAGTTATATATCAATAACATTCAAAGCCTTTGTTATTGTTGAATTTATTTAATTCATTTTATTTCCTCATTATTTTTGGATAAAAGCTTAAACGTGTCCTTTATTTCATTTTAGTTTTAATATTGTTAATTTATTACTTTATTCAATTAATTAATTAATGTAAATACATTTTTATATTTTCCAATAATTCTACTGTTTTAATGCACATTGATGTATTTCGTTACATATTTCTGGTTGACTTTTATATATAATTTTAATATTTTCATCTTTTGTGAAGCAGCTTTAAACTTTTTGGTTGACAGAAATTGTGCAAATATGAAATTAATTCATGTAAATTTGAAACATATTTTTGTTAAAACTAAATACAACAATATTACAAATATTATATATATATACACAAATATTCTCTTTGGATTTGAACGTTACAATTACACTTTAATTTATTGTCAGCACATTGATTTTTATATATTTATATATTTTTTACTTTTAACCACCACAAATAAAAAAATTACAGATAATATGTTATTTATTTAGCAAAATAAATAAACAAATACAGTTTAAAGATTATTTAAATAATGAACATATGATTTAATGGAAATATCATCCATGATTAAGAGAAATAAAAACTTTAAAAACTGTTAAAAACTATATGATTTAAAGATTCTTTTATATTTGTCAAATGTCACAAGATGCTCTCGGCAACATTCTTTCTTCATCTGTCGCTCTCACTCTTCTTCTTCTTCACCTCCATCGTTTCAATCTTCATCTGTCGCTCTCACTCTTCTTCTTCTTCACCTCCATCGTTTCAATCTTCATCTGCATGAACGTCTGATCTGTGCCGAGCGTTTGCTTCTCGACTCGAGCGACGCCTCCGAAGATAATGAACGTGTTTTAAAACTGTGTGTTTAAAAGTTTGTGTTTGAAACTGTGTGTGTGAAAGTGTGTGTGTGAAACTGTGTGTGTGAAAGTGTGTGTGTGACTCCATCAAACACAACAACACGATGAAAAGAAGGATTTTGAGCTGATTTTCTTCCAAATTAAAGCGATGCTTCACAAACATGGTTCCACGCAACTGTTTGTCACTTCAATCCAGAGTTAAATATTTACGTGAAGCCGACGAGTCGTTTTGAAATTGATTTCGGAGACTTTTGGAAGAGAATTAGATCTGAAATAATTCAGTGTTCATGAATAATTTTCTTGGTTAATTAAAAATAAATACATTAAAACTTTTCCGGTCAAGTTTAGCTCACGAAACACAATTTGATCAGAAACACAATGACAACTATTTTAGTTTTAACTCGACTTTTCACACTTTTATTCATCAGTTTTGAAGACCTTCTGGTTTATTAGTGTTTTATAGACGTTAACATGCAGATTGAATGACTCGAGTCACTGTGACTCATGTGTGTCTGAGTCGATGATGATGACTCACTTTTTATCAGCTTCTATTTGTTGGAAGCCCTGGTTTCACTCGAGACCCGATGGTTGAATGTGTGTCTCGGTATCTTTACTTGAACTTGAAAAAATAAGAACTTTCCCCACGAATTATATTTTTTAAATATAATTGTTGGTTCACGTCAAGTGTGTTTTTTAAATACTTTTTCTATAGTTAATTCATCCTTTTTTCTTTGTTTGTTTTTTGTTGTCATCTGAATTCCAACAAGGAATTTAAGCTGAATTTTAAAGGATCAACACAAACATTTTCCATGTAGTTCTATAATTCTCGTGGAAACATTTACATCCAAAAACAATTGGATTCGTTGTTAATCTTTCGTGAAACACTCACTCACCCTTCTTGTAGCTTTTTGTTTAAAAGAAAAACGATTTACTTTGCCAGGGTACGAGTGAACAGCCTCTCAGCAGGTTCCCTCCTGTGGTGCCACAATGATCGCAGCGTTTACAACGAAATGAGTGTCGACAGGTGTTTCCAGTCGATCGGCTGCTCTTTGGGTTTTACAGGTAGAACAGTAAAATGGTGGAACTCAAAGTTAAACTAGTCGAAAAAAACTTCAGAGAACATGTACAAGAGCGAGAGGCTCTTCTTCAGGTGCCAACATGGCAGCATCTTCATCCTCCTTAGCGACCTCCACTCCTTCAACAGTTGAATTTACTTTTTTTTTTTTAATCCCCCAAAACAAAACAAAAAAACATTCAATATCTAAAAACAAAATAGAATATAAACTTCAGGGTATTGAGGAAGCGGAACGTGAACCTCTTGTTGGTCAATAAATAGTTCGAACCCTATAGAGTTAATGATTCCAAAATCATGAAGATAGTCAGTGATTGAGTGAATAAACTAGTTTTACACTATAACACAAGGGATAAAACAAATATATTTGATTCCGGGCCTTCAGGTCACCTTGATCCAGAGCAGAGTAAAAGTCTATAACAGCTGATTAGATCTCAGGACCCAAACTTCTCGTTTTAGAAAAGGAAATTAAAAAATATATATTTTCATCTAAATAATGTCGTGTCTTGTTAAGAAACGATAAAGTTCCAGACCGAGGCAGTGACCCCTCGTGACCCCTCGTGACCCCTCGTGACCCCTCGTGACCCCTCGTGACCCCGACATCTGCTGCGAAGTTCAACTGTGGCTCGATCAATGTGGTCAAACTTTGGGAAGTGGATTGAAAAGCAGGACGAGACACACACTCGGACGCACACACACACACACACACACACACACACACACACACACACACACACACACACACACACACGCACACACACGCACACACACACACACATACGCTTGGACGCAGATCACTGGGGAGAAGAAAAATCTGCCCCGGACCGGACTGGACTCGCCTCCGTCTCACTGATGTGACACATGCTTGAATAATGGACTGAGATAAATGCTCCGTGGTGCACTTACACAAGTGTTCTAATGGCTGCACACACACACACACACACACACACACACACACACACACACACACACACACACACACTGGTCACACAAGTCAAGTGGACGACAAGATGCTCCATTTAGTTTTTGGCTCAGAATATTTATCTTGCTTCGCTCCCGATAAATTAATTTTCCTTCTGACAATGTTATGATTTAATGTTTGTATATAACTTTATTTAAACTGTCGGTTAATTATGTTTGTAATGTCGGTAACATTACTAACTATTGTAAAGAACTAACTCACACTTTGATCATTAAAACCTTAATAGGTTGATAATTTGAAGTTCATTCTGAAATAAACCTTAATAACTTATTATTAACAGTAATAAAGAAGTAATTAAACAATAACTTTTGGTAAAAAAAACAATTATTATGTAAATACCATGTAATTCACTATTAAAATTACTGTCTCTTTTAAAAACTAAGAAAACTATCAAAGTATTAATATCATCCTAAATACAAAAAACTTTTCTGGCCTTCGAGTCATCTTGACCCAGAAATAACACAAAGGATAAAACAAATACATTTGTTTACTTGCTTTGGGTCACCTTGACCAAGAGATAACACAAGGGATGAAACAAACCCTTTTTTTTCTTGCTTTGGGTCACCTTGACCCTGTAATGACACAAGGGATAAAACAAATACTTTGGTTTTCGGGCCTTTGGGTCACCTTGACCCAGAAATAACACAAGGGATAAAACAAACACATTTGTTTTCGGGCCTTCCGGTCACCTTGACCCTGAGCTGACACAAGGCTTAAGGGTAGAATATGGTCACAATGTACATGTGTGAGTTAGTACTTTAAAACGTTTAATAAGTGGTTCATTTTGTGTTAATACAAATGAATAAGTAGCTTATTATTAGTTAACATGTCATATTCTAAAGTTTTTCTACGTTTTTGTGTATTTATGGTTGAAAATGCAGAACGAAAATCTAAATAGTTCACGGTTCAAGTCGAGGAAAAGGTTAATAAAAGAGCTGTTGGCCGGAGAAGGAACAGTTGAGATGATAAAACAGGTCACGTCTCAGTATATTGGCTGCTGAGGCTCTCAGAGAAGGTGAACGAAGGTTCTGAACTTTGATGTGTTGTCTTCGGCTTCTATTACCACGAGCATGATGAGCTCCATCTATCATACCACCAGGAGCTCCATCCATCATCCACAGACACACGAATTAAAACCTTTGCTGCTCCGTATCTTCTGATATCCTGGATCTATTTCGTCTCTGGATCTGGTTCAGTTGGAGAAAGAAATGATACATTTAAACTACAGTTAAAGTGAACAATACAGTAGTTTCACCTTTTTAAACGTTTGATATTCTTGGAATATTTTCCCTAACAACATTTTTCCAAATGTCAATTTATAATTGCCCAAACTTAAAATCGTAAATACTAGTATAGTATAGTATAGTATAAATACTGGTGTAGCATAATACAATATAATATAGTATATTAAATGATAGTATAAATACTATTATAGTATAGTATAGTATACATACTGGTATAGCATAATACACTGTAATATAGTACATTCAATTATAATATAAATACTAGTATAGTACAGTATAGTATAAATACTGGTGTAGCATAATACAATATAATATAGTATATTAAATGATAGTATAAATACTAGTAAAGTATAGTATAGTATACATACTGGTATAGCATAATACACTATAATATATTATATTCAATTATAATATAAATACTAGTATAGTACAGTATAGTATAAAAACTGGTATATCATAATACACTATAATAAAGTATATTAAATTATTCTATAAATACTTGTATAGTATAGTATAAATACTGGTATAGCATAATACACTATAATATAGTAAATTCAATTATTGTAAAATACTAGTATATTATAGTATAATATAATACACTATAGCATAAATACTGGTGTAGCATAATATAGTATAATATGGTTTATTAAATGATATTATAATACTAGTAGAGTAGAGTCGAGTAAAGTATAACTATATACTGTTATAGTATTGGATAGCATAGTTTCTAAGTTACAACTCTTGATAGAGTCTCTTGATCAGTATAGTAGTATATTAAAATAGTGTAGAACAGTTGCAGTATAGTGCAGCCATAGTATAGTACAGTATAGAAAGTAGTAAAGCCTAGCAGAGTATTCTACAGTATATCATATGATTGCAAAGTAATATAGCAAAAGACAGCTTATTAGTTTAATATATGTAAAGTCTAAAATGACACTCGTATAGCTGTATATACTTGAGTAAATTATAGTAGCAAAGGTACACGATACATATTTATAGTGAATTGAGTCTCCCTCAGTGTAATACATTTAAGAATACTATGTTTCGTACAGTGCAGTTTCCGATGACTTAAATTTTCGTGTTTTCTTTATTTTCCGTTGCCGATCTCTTTGTGTCGCTATCGTGTACTTTCGCACACTGCAGTGAACTACCTGGTCGTGTGTTTTTCTTACGGCGTATTAATATTTATGAGGAGTTTTAACAGCTCCGGCTTTTACTGCAGAGCTCTGGGCTGCTGCACTTTATTAGCATCAGAAGGACGGCATCAGCAGACGGTTACGGCTGCGACGGAGCGCGTGAGTGAGTCCAGGACAGGAGTCGGAAAAACATGATGAAGTATTGTGGGGCGTAAATCCTGTACCCGCCAGTGTACAGGTGTGTGTTTGTGTGTGTTGTTTTCATGGAACACTACAGCCTGGTGAGACAAGTGTAGTTCCAGATATGTCTACACAATGAAATGACGACAAAAATGAAACGTTACACACAACATTTACTTCCAATATAGAGTCTTCAGACGTGTTTCATGGTACTTATTGAATACTGCCGTAAGCTCTTTGTATAAATATAGTGTCATGATTAGGTGGTATAGACAACAATGTATTGTTATTTACATATAAATAAAGTATTTTAGTAGTATAACATATAAACCCTTGTAGAGTTCCATCCTGTGTCCAACACAACTCATACACAATCTAATATAGTGAATATTGTATGGTTATCGTATTGTGTAGCAACACAAGTACATGGTGGTTTGGTATAGTATTTTGTAATCTAGCGCAGCACAGTACAGTACAATTAAGTGTTGCTCTGTTTGGAAATGTTCTTGTATGGTATCATAGAACATAGTATGGTATATGGTAGTATACTATAGTAAAGATACTTGTGTAGTATGAGATGGTATAGAATACTAGTTAACTCCTTGAAAGAGTGAAGTATCTTGACAAGTATAATTGTATAAAGTGAATAGTATAGAACAGTTGGGAAGTTGTAGGGTAATGCAGTCATAGTACCTAAAGTACAGTATAGCACATCCTGGCAGTTTATTTGACTATAGAACTATTGTTACATCATGCAGTGAACCAGTGAAGTGTTTAAAGTATTATTTGAGTTTGATACGACAGTTTATTTGACCATTGAAGTATCAATACTTAATGCAGTGAACCAGTGAAGTATTTAAAGTATTATTTGTAGTTGATACGACAGTTTATTTGACTATAGAAGTATCAATACTTCATACAGTGAACCAGTGAAGTATTTAAAGTATTATTTGTATTTGATACAACAGTTTATTTTACTATAGAAGTATCAATACTTCATGCAGTGAACCAGTGAAGTATTTAAAGTATTATTTGTATTTGATACAACAGTTTATTTGACTATAGAAGTATTGTTAGATCATGCAGTGAACCAGTGAAGTATTTAAAGTATTATTTGTATTTGATACGACACTTTATTTGACTATAGAAGTATCGTTACATCATGTCATGCAGTGAACCAGTGAAGTATTTAAAGTATTATTTGTAGTTGATACGACAATTTATTTTACTATAGAAGTATTGTTACGTCATGCAGTGAACCAGTGAAGTATTTAAAGTATTATTTGTATTTGATACGACAGTTTATTTTACTATAGAAGTATTGTTACGTCATGCAGTGAACCAGTGAAGTATTTAAAGTATTATTTGTATTTGATACAACAGTTTATTTGACTATAGAAGTATTGTTACATCATGCAATGAACAGTGAAGTGTTTAAAGTATTATTTGTAGTTGATACGACAGTTTATTTTACTATAGAAGTATTGTTACGTCATGCAGTGAACCAGTGAAGTATTTAAAGTATTATTTGTATTTGATACGACAGTTTATTTGACTATAGAAGTATCGTTACATCATGTCATGCAGTGAACCAGTGAAGTATTTAAAGTATTATTTGTAGTTGATACGACAATTTATTTTACTATAGAAGTATTGTTACGTCATGCAGTGAACCAGTGAAGTATTTAAAGTAGTATTTGTATTTGATACAACAGTTTATTTGACTATAGAAGTATTGTTACATCATGCAATGAACAGTGAAGTGTTTAAAGTATTATTTGTATTTGATACGACAGTTTATTTGACTATAGAAGTATTGTTACATCATGCAGTGAACCAGTGAAGTGTTGCGTCTCTACAGTCTTGAGGGTGAAGCACCTCCAGTGAGTATCGATTGTGTAGAAAGTACTTCAGCTCCAGATCTTCTCACCGATGACGAGCAGCAGAAGTCGTCATTAGACATAAACACAGCGACCCGGAGGAACAGGTTCCGGGCAGGACGGCTCAGATGTCGATCAAGTCCTGTTGAAGGACCTACATCACTGTGTTCACCTCATCTCACTGGAGCGTCAACCTCAATCCCACATTACTCCCTCTTTCTCTCTTCTCTCTCTCTCTCTCTTCTCTCTCTTCCCTCCTTCCCTTCCTCTCCGCGAGGCAAACCTTTACTTCCTTCTTGAGAACAGATTCTCTGCACGTAACGGTGAAGTTAACGAACTGGTCGACTCATTAGCGACAAAGACAAAAAGTCGTTTCTTCGTCCTGTCACGAGCCACAGGGCGACTTATTACCTTCAATCGACTTAATTGACTCCAGGTCGTTTCACATCGACATCAGAACGTGGATCTGGACTCAATATTATGGCAGGAATGACCACCAAGACCCTCTGAGCTCATGCTGACCACACTCTGATCGCTCAAGCACTGCTGTTGAAGAATCTCACTAATCCAATGTGTTTGTCTTCTTCTGGGTCTGTCACCATCGGCCTCACCTCACCATGCTTCAGAAGACATGCTTATTCCTACTCTTATTACCTGTAAGTAGACCCTCACAGCAGGACTGCACTGACCAGAGTATTCATGATGTTTCATATTCTACTGTTTCACTTGTTTGAAGGGAGAATGTACACGTTTATGTAACTCGAGCTCAACTTAAAACATGAAACCAGCCATATGTGTAAATACATAAATACTGAACTAACATAATACAGTATAGTATAGTTTAAATACTGGTGTAGTATAATACAATACAATAGTATATTAAATTATAGTATACATACTTGTATAGTATAGTATAGTATAGTATAGTATAGTATAAATACTGGTATAGCATAATACACTATAATATAGTATTTTAAATGATAGCATTAATACTTGTATAGCGTAATATACTAAAGTATAGTATAAATACTGGTACAGCATAATACACTATAATAAAGTATATTAAATGATAGTATAAATACTATTATAGTATGCTATAATATAGTATAGTATAAATACTGGTATAGCATAATACACTATAATATAGTATTTTAAATGATAGCATTAATACTTGTATAGCGCAATATACTATAGTATAGTATAAATACTGGTATAGCATAATACACTATAATAAAGTATATTAAATGATAGTATAAATACTATTATAGTATGCTATAATATAGTATAGTATAAATACTGGTATAGCATAATACACTATAATTTAGTATATTAAATTATAGTATAAATACTACTATAGTATTATAGTATTATATAGTATTATACACTATACTATATCCCTACTATATATTATACTTTACTATAGTATAAATACTGATATATCATAATAAACTACAGTATTGTATAGTGTAAATACTTGTACAGTTTTGAATGGTATAGCATAGTCGTTAAGGTACAACTCTTGATAGCGTCTTGATCAGTATAGTGGTATATTAAAATAGTATAGGACATTTGCAGTATAGTGCAGCCATAGTATACTATAGTATAGAAAAGCAGTATAGCAGGGCAGAGTATTTTGCAGTATATCATAGGATTGCAAAGTAATATAGCAAAAGACAGCATGTTAGTTTAATGTATTTTAGTGTAGTGTAAAATGACACTGTATATAGTTCAGTATACTATATTGGCAAAAGTACACTGAACAGATTTATAGGGAATTGGGTCTTTTTAAGAGTAATACAGTTAAGAATAGTATATAGTAAGAAAAGTACAGTGCAGTTTCAGTTTCATGTGATTTAAAACTTGCAAACCAGGCCTGATAAGATATTATATTATTATATTATATTAATATTTTATTCAATAAATATATATTTTTAAATGTTGCTTTTGATAAAAGCAAGAGTGAAATTGAAAATCTACAAAAAGCTGCTAAAATAGGATTTATTCCGTTAAATTATTATTATTATCATTACATTTACAGACGTTAGATCACGTTCAGTTCGTAGCTTCACTTCATAAACGACACGTCGCTCTCGTTTCTTCACCACATTCCCATTCCATGAATCCAGCCTTATTAGAAGCACATCATCAGCTGTTTTGATTGACAGCTCATTGGTTGATCTTCTATTGATAAAAACAGCTCTTGGTCAGATGTCACTGGTCACGTCCGGCCCCTCAGGTGTGGCTCAAACATCAGCAGCTCAAACAAGTCATTATCGTGACATTATTTGGTCTCAACTGTGTCATGTTGACTAATCTTGCTTAGAGAGAATTAAAATATAGTAAAACACAGATTTAAAACAAGTAGGAGTTTGTTGTTGTATCCAGTACTTCTTGATATACAGTACCTCAACTTACCATTGAAGGCTGTTGTTTGTACTGTAGCCATTAGCTCAGCTCAGTATTAACAAACAGTGGCGACTCATTAAAGGGTAAATTGCCGGTTGTAAAAATGTATTACTAGTAGAAAGTGTCTCACATCCATGTTTTTTCTGAGAATAAACTTTAGTTTGTCGTCAAAAAATGACTTTAAATGACGAATATTATCATTTTACGATGATTTTACTGGATGATGTTTGTTGTTAGAATCAATCGCATTGTTAACATGATGTCAAGCAAAGACAGTTTTGACAGTTTGTTTGTTTTTCCACAATTCTAAAATGTTGCCACAACACACACACACACACAGACAGACATACACACACAAACACACACTCACACACACTCCTCAGGCTTCACCCGGGAATCCCTGCAGAGATTTATTCCGACTCCCTCCAGCTTCAAAGATGTTAAAAAATACATCCCTCACCTGCACGCTGAGGCTTCCTCAGAACCAGGGGAGCCGGAGGCGTCTGCAGCCGAGCAGGGATCTCGTGCTCGCAACCCTGAGATGGTGTAATTGGAGAAATGACAGCCGTCACACTGATGTTGATGCTGCTGGCTCGTCGCCGTCAGGTCATCGTGGCGTAAACTCGAGAAAATACACAAGAAAACATGACTTTATTATTGATATTAGACTCATATTCCACTGCTTTAACTGAGCTCCATAATATACATTTAAATAGTAAGTAAGTAAGTAATTTTTATTTGTATAGCGCTTTTCCAGACCAGGGTCACAAAGCGCTTAAACAATCAATCAATCAGTCTTATTGGCAAGAATCTGGTGATGTTCATAATCATACTAGCGACGCAATAGGATATATTGCAATACTGTGGGATCAACGATATATTAGTAGTATTGTCCAAGTAACTGACCACATGACTCCAGATATCACCTTTAAAAGCTGCTCGAGTCGACTGTATCCTCTCGTCCTCAGTAATCGCACAGAATGTCATTAAACATTTAGCTACTTGGAACATAATGACTGCTGCTGCCATCTAGTGACCAGAAGTATAATGGCAATACAAAATTAACAAATTCCATAAATACTTAATACAGAAATTGTATTTTAAACACACTTACTTGAATATACTTTAAAAGAGCTATGATCAAATGTAACACAAGATTTAAAAGCTAAACAAAATCGACACAGTGCTGTAGAATATCAAAACAGTACGGTTAAAAAAATATTGCGATATTTAAGTGCATCAATATTTTCTTACATCCTTATGAAAAAGTCTACCAAAAGTTGTACCTGCAGCTTTCTCTCGAATAAGATTTAAACACATCTGGATTATTGAGGTTGACAATGTTGTCAATGATCCCTCGATGATGTCGGTGATTTCAACCGTTCTCTTTTCTGCCAAGATGTCCTATTGTGGTCCATGTGTGCTCACTTTGATTGTGACCTGAAGTGTTTATGGCTGACGACGACCTCATAACTCACTCAATGGTAATTCAATATTTACAACAACACGTCAACACTTGATATCGTGTTAGCTTCTATAGAGCTAACTGCTAGCATCGGTCCACAAACGAAACCATCCTCCTGTCTTTCATTTCCACGAACATGACTGACCCGAGGATGTTTACCGACGGAGGGAGGCGAAGGTTTCCTGCCGAGTCAGCAGTTTCCAAGCATTTCTTTTCACCTCCAGTGGAGGAAAGTTTGTTTGCGGCTTCGCCAGCAGCGACTGTAGCTCCCGGAGCTTGTTTTTGTACCTTGTCTATTCATTTTAATGTAACGACTACCAGACCAAGAACCAGATCTTAAGATGTTCTTCTGCGTGGTTAGTTTCATCGATGATGGCTTTTCCTCACAAAGTATTGTGAAGTATATCGCTATATTTTTTGTATTTCTGATACTGTATTGATATCCAATAGTACTGTATCATTATTATATTATAATATTTGCTAATTTCTTTGTTGTTAAAGAAAAAGTGTTGTTTCTTTAAAATAAAAAAAAGATATCGTTGTTCCTACAGTATCGCAATATATCACAATATTTTTTATTTCCGATACTGTATTGATATTAAACCTTTGAAATATTTTATTTTAATTAAATTATGTTATGGTTTATACTTCAATAGTGTGTGTATCAAAGCTTATCATTGGATGTTTTATTTTTAAATTAATTCTTCAATTTAAAAAAATTAAATTTTCACAGCGTTTTTTAATTTGTGTGCTGCACTTAAACCTCCGGCCACTAGTTGGTGACGTTCATCATTTCCTCCGCGTCAAAGTAACAAGTAAATCGTTGAAATGGCAGCGATGAGTGAAAAAGAAAGGAAACACCAGAGTCCAGCAGCTTTTAAAGATGTTTGGACTCATTTTAAACAATTTATTGTATTTATTAATTTACTATAACATTTATTTTCAACACTGAGAGACTCTGGATATTAATTGTTGCTCCAGGTTGTTTGTTGTTGATCAGAGAAAGTATTTGATCATTTCTTTGTTGTAAAAGCAAGAAAAAATACATTGTTGTTCCTACAGTATTGCAATATATCGCAATATATCGTAGTGTGTTAACTCACTATACAGTAACGTGTCTTAAATGTATGCAAAAAACTTCCAAAAATAGGTGAAACTTCCAGAAGGACGTCCAGCCAGTTGGTTTGGTCAACTCTTGACAACTAGTTCCTGCTGGAAGTTTGTTCAGATTAAAAAACTTACACAAAGTTATAAATTAGATAATTTAGTAGAACTTGTGCATTGAGAAAAGTATCTCCTCACGTACTTGTTGATGGTGAAAAATACATATTTTTCAGTCTATTTGTCGTTAAATCTTTTGTTTTCCGTGTCAATTCAACGTGGCTTCGAGACGTCAAGTTGCATCTGAACTACAGCAATTTGGCCAAAAGTTTTGCAAAGTACATTTTTGATAATGCAGGTAAATCTTTTCAGGCTGTTGCTCCTAAGCTTTGGAAGAATCTTCCTCTCTCTTTGCTCTTGATGGATCTACTGACTCCTTTAAGAAACATCTTAAGACGTTTCTATTTGTTCAGGCTTTTCCTTGAATTTCTCGAACTCCTGTGTTGTTCTCAGTATTATCTTGATCTTTAAAGTATGTACTTTATTGAATATTGTTTTGATTGTTTAAGCGCTTTGTGACCCTGGTCTGGAAAAGCGCTATACAAATAAAAATTACTTACTTACTTACTTACTTACTGGTGAATGGGCCGCGTGTCATTCCAAATGAGGACGAGAGGATACAGTCGCCTCCAGCAGCTTTAAAAGTAGATGTTTGGACAATATTTAATTTTTTTAGTTGAGTAACATTAACAAAAAGAGTTAAACAATCACAACATGTCACTTAAAGTGTGTAGAAATACATGGTGAAGTTAGTGGAATCGTTACATGTCTACAATCTCGTAGTTATTTAGTCGGATCATGAACTCAAGAGTCAACTCTTGTTACAGCAGAATACACACACAATGTTTTGATGGTTCATCTTCACCGTCACTCGTCAGATCTAATAACTCGCCGACCGATCAGTGAACGGAGTGACTTCTGATAGTCAAGATCGACTAGAAATGTTTCACGATAGATAATCGTCCGGACCTCGGAGCGAGTCGATGCGTATCTCGATCTCAAGATCTTTCAGAATCTGTCAAAGTGTCGCTCGTCACAAGACGAGGAATCGAAGCTGAAAAGAGTCGAACCGCTGGAATGTTTATGACCCTCAAAAACGGAGTAGCAACCACTTCTTCTTTCTTCCTCCATCCGATCCATCCCTCGTGTCTGAGCCAACAAGGTCGGCGCGTCGCTTTCAAATTCTTCCCCGTTTCCATGTCGCGTTCTCTTCAAAAGCGTCCGTTAGCGTCGCCGCGAGCTCAACCTTCACGGTTATCGAGCTGCTGCCACGACATTCATTAGCAGAGGATTATTCCGCGCTCATCGCCGACGACAATATGCCAGGAATTTGTCATCTTAATGGGATGAATGTGCAGTTGAGGAGGAGACGGATCGCCAGAACTTTTCTGTTGCTTTAGCATCGCAGCCGTTGTTGAAGCGTCTGTGAGAGAATGTCGAGCATTTCTGTGGAAGACTTTCCTGCATATTTATCCTCCTCAAAACAAACAATACATGTGTCACAGTACAGAGTGGAATCTAGTAGGATCTGGAATCCTACTGGTACAAATTGGAATTCCAATCAATTCCAATTTCGATTCCAGATCCTACTAGTAGGGATTGGAATCCTGCTACTGAACTGTGATCTGAATATTTATATGTAAGTCACACACATTTACATACGACCATTATGAGTTAGTGACTGTATATGCTCAACCGTTTTATCATGGGACAATCCACAATGGTCCAAACGAATAAGTCTATGACCGGAGCTGTGTCTCAAATCGCACACTAGCGTACTAAAAGTTAGTATTTTTAGTACGTTAGTGTGTCTCAATTCTTAGAATGCGAAATTTAGTGCTCCATGCATACTAAATTGTCACTAACACGCCCACAAAACTAGCATGGTTCGATGGACACTAAACACACTAAACAGCCGCCATTTTAGTGACGTTTTAAACGGAAGTTACGTCATATATAAATGCATATATATGCATATACTTAAATGTGTATTTTCAGCAGCAGTAGGAGGATAAACACGTCTTCGCTGCTGATATCAGCTTAAATATCTCGCGATTATTTAGATTCTCATATTTTTTCTTTATTTCTTTTTCCAAATTTGCAATACGTGCTGCCAGCAGGTGGCGATAGCGTTCAAACATCTGCTTGAAACATCGTTAAATAGAAGTAGAAGAAGAAGCTGTCATGTGATTTCCGGTTAGTGTGTAGCTTCAGGGTTTGATTTGAGACATACTATCTGCGGAGAATTTGCGTACTAGTTAGTATGCATACTAAACTGATGCATACTAACTTCTAGCATACTAAGATTAGTATGCGATTTGAGACACAGCACTGGACTGAACGGCTGTCGTCATGGTTACGATGTGTATTGACAGAGGGTTATATAGAATATTAAGTAATTCACCTAGCATAGTAATGGTGAATCTAAAAATCCCAGTTTTTCATGTTTTTCTGTCTAAAGAGCCCTGTTTTTTATGTTTTTTTTAATCTAAAAATCAGTTTTCCTAGTTTTTCTATCTAAAAACACCCAAGTTTCCATGTTTTTTGTAACTAAAAATCACAGTTTCCATAGTTTTTCTATCTAAAAATCGCCAGG